>NC_047526.1:2692609-2854815 GCF_902827115.2 Pseudochaenichthys georgianus | reverse complement strand
TTTTAGAAAAAAGTTCTTTAAGCTTTGTAGCTTTTTCATCTCATCTCCAGCAATAGGTCATCATTTAAGAACAAGTAATAGTTTGTCAAGATTCTACAGAAAAAAGTCAAAAAAGTATAGTACGTCAGAAATATGTAAAAGTCATATAGTATGTTGAAAAGAAAAAAAAAAGAAAACTCAATTCAATACAAATTAATGAATATTTTACCCTGTTCTAAAGTTTTGCACCCTTAAAGAAAAACCCCTTCCTTACCAACTACTTCATATTATACCCCTTCCTTACCAACTACTTCATATTATACCCTTTGTTAAGTGTTGCGTACATCAGGGTGTATCTCAAAGTATCTTGGTAACATAAAATAACTAAAATATGTAAGTTTATCAGAAAAGAAAAAACCTTGTTTATCTGAACAAGTGTTGCATACACCAAAGTGTGTTTAAAAGTATCTTAGTAACACAAGAAAAAGAGAAGAAAGCGTTAATGTTAACAAATACTGGATTGTTCCACTGAAATAATAAATAAATAATTTCAAAAAGTGCTCTTAAAAAGAACAAATGTATTCAGATAAAAGTATTTTGTTAGACTATTAAGTCCACGATGGTTATATTTAACCCCTAACCCATTTGTATTATATGCTTGTTGTCCTAATAAAGCCAGAGTCACCTGAATTAATTTTGTCTCCAGACCTTTTTTATTTTTTACATTTTGTAACAATCTTAAAACATTTGTGGTTTGACTCTTTTTAAAAAAGTTCTTTTTCATCTATCATTTTCAACCAAGCAGCAAGAGGTCAAATGTAAGAACAAGTAATAGTTTGTCACGATTTTATGGGAAATAGTCAGAGCGCGATGTCACATCTTAAAGACAGCTTGAACTGGATAAATGGTTAGTCTTTTTCAAACATACCGTACGTTCTGCATGTTAGTATATCTGGCCCATCGATTTAGACCCTACTGCCTTAGACGCATGCCCTCAATAGGGTAGTCACGCTTTGGGAAGAGGTGTTTCATTTCACAGATCCACCTTGATTGTTATTGTGAAGAGGGACGGGGGAGGAACATTCAGAGGATGAAGAAGCATAAACATAACTTGTTTGTAAAATGGACAGCACGTCAGTTTCAAGAAAGATGACACCGTGTTTATGCATGACATGCAACATATCTTGAAGTCCTACAAAAAAAAAAAGGGTACAAGTATATTGTGTTGAAAATATCGCCAAAAGTCGTAATATTGTATAATGTATTAGTTGCATGTTGTATTTTTGCTAGCAATCACTATGTAGTTTCTTCCAAAAATATAATGGAAAAAAAAAAGCGAGAAAGACAAAAACAAAATACGTTGAAAAGGGGATGAGTATGTCTGTCTCTCGGGGGGTTGGTTTGTTAAGAGTCACAGTCTTAAAGAAAATCTGCTCAGAAAAAGTACTTAACTTTCTACCAGTTGTAAAGTTGTCATACATAAAAAACACTATCAAAAAAGTAAGAGACTTACTGTTCCTTTGTGAGAGAATTACACACAAATCTGCAGAGTGTCTGTAAAAAGTCTTAAAAATCACAAAACCTGCCTTTTAGAGAAACAGTCTTTTAAAAAAAAAGATATGATCAAGGGGGCATTAAGATCTTTAAACTATTAAAACCCTCTTCAAAAGAGACTTCCCCTTCACTGTCCTGCTTCATTGTAGGATTTCTGCCATGTCTCTACTTCAGTTTGACCATCTCTGTTATTATGTGATGGAATACTAGATAAATAAGTAATTAGATACCTTACCGTTACTGCGCTCATAAAGAATGATAAGAATAATGCGTATTGAACTGGTTTAATTAATTAGTGATTTTATTTAAGGTAATTAGTTAGAAGCCCTATTTTATCAGTATGTCTGCACAGCAGCACCGGTGTCTCGCTGATTAAATTCATATCAAGACGTCTCTTGGCCATTTTCTCTCGACTTGAAAAATGAGTGACGCTGGCTTTTTATCTAGACAGCCCTAAAGCGAGAGGGGTGAGGGGCGGGGAAAGTGTGTGTGTGTGTGTGTGTGTGTGTGTGTGTGTGTGTGTGTGTGTGTGTGTGTGTGTGTGTGTGTGTGTGTGTGTGTGTGTGTGTGTGTGTGTGTGTGTGTGTGTGTGTGTGTTCCCCCTCCTCCCACCATATGTTTTCTCCCCTCATGTCCTGTCATGTCCTGTTCGCGAGAGGTTTAAATATATGTTTTTAGATGCTTTACTTTTGATTAATTTCATGTTATTTGCAAGTATTTGTAAGTTACATTCAATACTGTATACAGGATTAACCACACAGGAAGTGGTTAGGAGGCGGGATATATATCCTATGCATATTAATTGATTGAAAACAACGGCATTTTATTTCTCATTTTTTTAAATTTTAATTTTATTTTAATTTTATTTTGTAAACCGGAAGCGGGGGCGGGACATCCGGTCGAACGAGGCGGGACTTCCGGTATAATGAGGCGGGACTTCCGGTTTTCAAAATAAAAAGGCGGGACTTCCGGTCAAATAAGGCGGGACTTCCGGCCAAAAAGGGGCGGGGCGACCTGTCACTTTTTCTGCATACTAATGAGATGGACCTGGCATTGGTAACACTACTCCCCCGGCATTTGTTTTCAAATGACCACGAACAGTAATTTACACAAATCTGGTTCTCCATAGTTATATGTGTATTCCCAAGTGAAAGAAATTCGTTTAATCTTAATCTCGATGTGCTATAGTCCTGCCGGAATGCACCGGAACGAACGATACTATCATAAACAAATGCCCACACACACACAAAACGAGGCCACGCTTTAGTAACTCGTGCGCACGCTTTAGTAACTCGTGCGCACGAGTTACTAAAGCGTGCGCACAAGTTACTAAAGCGTGGCCACGTTTTATTTATTTTTCTCTCTATGAACCCTCCAGGGCTCCGTAGAAAACATCTCGTAGCTTGAAAAATTACAAATAATTAAGCAAAAATAATTAAAGAAATATGCCTCTTGAAGTGATAAAAACCTTCAACATGTCTCCATTAAACCCCATTGTAATTTCAGGCAGATATTTCCTCATGGCAGCAGCCGCACACCTTTAGTTAAACTGCCAAAAAGGCCACATTATTAATCCGAAAGTACACACAAATTACACTTCAAATACTCAACTTCCTTGACATGCTTCACGTTTTGAAATTTCACAGATATCTTTTACGGTTCTTCCACAAAACGTTCACATGTAAGAGGTTTATCTCTCATTCAGAACAATGGAAACCTGTGATCTCTACAGAGCTTGGCTTAGTTGAATACTCGATTCTGATTGGTCAACACGTGACACGTTGTTAATACCGAACAGACAGACCGCTGTCAAGGACTTATTGACCGTTGTTAAGGACGCTCACATCTTCAGAAAGAAGTCCGGTCGATTGAACTGTATACAGTTGGGCCGAAAAGCAAACTGCATGCAGTTTGCTTTTGGAACTGGGACAAGAAAAACTGCGGAGAAGTAACGGGGCAGAAACCCTCCTTTTTACGCAGCGGTCCAGACATAGACATCAAACGGCGACACATATTCACTTGCCAGTTACTTTGTCATTAGGGCAGGGATATATAGATACTTTCCAAGGTTTGACATCATGAATTGTGCTACTTTTAAAGCAAGGAGCGATGTTTTCAAATCTGTAATCAAAAAGCTCCTCAAAAACGCAAGCAGGTCCTACCGTTGGCTTTTCAAACTGACAAGAGACGCTCTAACTGTTTTTCAAATGTAACAGTTTGAAAAGCAAGCAAACTGTCTGATTGTCTTTAGTTTTCCGCTGTCGTGTGATAGCAACATGGAGGATTTTAACATTCATTTTAATATATTTGGAGAGCACAGTAATTTGGAGGAATGGTTAGTGGCTGATGAGTCCCCAGTGAAGAAAAGAAAAAGACAAGAGGGACAAGAAAACAGCGGAGAAGTAACGGGCAGAAACCCTCCTTTTTACGCAGCGGTCCAGACATAGACATTAAACGGCAAAACATACAGTGTGCAGTTACTTTGGCATCAGGGCAGGGATATCGAGATACTTTCCAAGGTTTGACATCATGAATTGTGCTACTTTTAAAGCAAGCAGCGATGTTTTCAAATCTGTAATCAGAAAGCTCCTCAAAAACGCTATCGAAGCAGTTCCTGCCGTTGCTACGTTAGTTCAAACAGTAACAACGGACTATTTTTCTTCGCGGATGCATGTCAATTTAAATCAATACATACAACTATGTATTGATCTAGATCTAGATCCCTCCGCTTCGCGTCGGGCTCCTGATCAGCCTGTCGGTGTTCTTTTCCCCATAATGACCGCATCGCAGCACATTATCCCTTACTCGTTAGCTCAAATATAAACACCTGTGTAATGGAACACGATGATGTCATCACTCCACCTGGCAGGCTCAGAGCAGCAGACTTCAGATAGCAGTGTGCTAACAGTCCAGCCGTGAAGACATCTTCGGGACAGTTTTGAGATTTCTTCAAATGCCATTGCCATGGCAACACAATGCTCGCCATGAAACACGGTTTTCTCATAACTTCAGTGAAACTGCTCCAAACGCCCCAAAACTTCACAGGTTTGGTAACGATGCAGCCATCAACGCACCTAAGCGTATTATGGGATGTCACCAAATGCCATTGGCATGGCGACAGATCATTTGCCATCAAGTTAGTTCAAAAGTTTGCAGTTCAAATATTCTGCTGCTTTTCCAAGCCTTTTCACTTTCTTTTCTTCTCTCATCACACATTCAAGCCCCCAGTGTTCATGTATAATTTCAATCTAAATTCTTCACTTTCTTCTTACACATTATATTTTAGCGTCAGTATAAAGCATTCCCACTAGCAATTTCATTCTCTAGTTAACTCTGTTGCGCCCATGTCTAGGGGAACCTAGGCGCAGCACAAAATGTGCACTCTCCCCACTCCCAAGAACGCCGTTTGGTCATTTTAATTACCAAAGTGTTTAACAAAGAAACGCAACAACCCACAAAACAAACAAATCTCTGAACACATAAACATTGCCAAACAAATAAGAAAAATAAACGTACAGGGTTCTTACCTACTCTGACGTATAAACGGGAGAAAACGAGAATTAACCAAAAGAAAAGGGTCTCACACTTTTGCATAAATTAAAGCATGTCCAGCAAAGACAGGTAAAGTAGCTTATCTTTCTAAAGTTTCAGAACAAGAAAAAAGGACCGGTATAAGTATACCTAGTGATGACAGTTTGACACTGAAGCTTTGAACAGAGCTTCAACCCTGGACTTCCTATTTCATAGAAGCAGTGCTTCGAAGCTTGCTTCAAATCACGTGATATATAACGTCAGAAGCAGCAACTGCTTCAAATCACGTGACATGTGACGTCCGAACCAGCAACTGCTTCATTTCCTGAATGAATCACTTGACTGGTTCACGGTCCATTCACGCGATTCAATGCACTGCCTCGTCTCGATTCTGACAGGTTGAAACAGTTTTGAACTTCAGCGCTTCAACACTTTATGACCGCTCTAAACAATGTGCAATGTGTGGTTCTATTTCGTATGAGGCTTCGCCCTCTAAGGCTATCGCTATTGGGTAATCTCACTGCACGTGTGCAGCACTGACAGACTTAATCCACGCCCACCTATGACGTGGGCCCCACCTCCGGCCTCACTTCCGTATAAATAGGAACTGCAACTCCAACTGCTCCCACTTTTCTTCAGCACTCCGTAGTATCAGAAGCACTGTAGCAGGCACATTAGAAAACAAAGATTCCTCCCGTAAAAAGCTTTGTTTCTAGTGGAAAGATGGAGATGGGGCAGGTAAATCAGGGCTGCGTCCGGAATTGCCTTTCATGTGAGGCGTGCTACATAATGAGCTTTGACAAACACTCACAGTGTGAGTCCTGCTTGGGGTTAAAGCATGCGAGAGCTGCTCTCTCCCCACAGGTGTCATGCTCGCTGTGTGCCCGGCTCCCTTTGGCCCTCAGACAGCAGAGAGCGGACGCTCTCGCTGCAGCTGAGGTCGGGGATGATTGGGCAGTCCAGGAGGCTTACTCCGTGGACGAGGCCCTGGATTTCCTGGATCCGTGTGAAGGGCACGAGTCGGATGACTACGCCCCCTCCATTCATGGATCACCAGGTCCTCCGGACGGAGGAGGCAGAGCGGGGTCCCGGTCTAGGTCCGGCACACGGACCAGTGGTCTCTCTCTCTCCGCCGTCATGGCTCTGCCGTTGATTGGCGGAATTCTCCAGGAGCTTCCGGAGATTATCGCTAAGGCGGCCGCCTGGCGAGATCTCCCCGTTCCCCCAGCTCAGGAGAGCGCGTATTCGGATGATATGTCCGGGGTGTTCTCCCAGGATCAGAGGGTCAAGAGTGATCCGATCTGGCCACGCTTCCCGTCCATCAGGAAATACCAGGAGGGAGCGGCAGCGAACCCCAGGACATTGAGGGCCCCTATATCCACCTACACTCCCCTTACAAGGGTAGAAGGATTTACGGATAAGGCTTTTCCGCCCGTGCCTCCTCTTGAGCCGAGTCTCACAACGTTTTTTGGAGCTAAGCAGGCCAGCACGGTTGCCGGACGGCGACCCATGTTGACTGCCTCCAGGGATCAGTTTGTCGCCCGGCAGACCGACAGGATGCACCAGTGTGCTCAGGGCCGCCTTAATGCACGGGCTGACCTGGGCTGAAGCCCAGGGGCCTACGGAGATCAGGGGCCTATCATGAGCCAATAAAAAAGTGTTGTTTTTTTTTTTAAATGTATTAAAAAAATAAAAGTTTTTTATTTCGGATGTTTTTAAAAAACATTTAAATAAAAAAAGTCTTGGCTTTCAGAATATGAAACTTTTATTTCCAAAATCACACGATAAATGCATTTTTGAAGCTTGTAAAGGGAAGATGACAGCTCTCACTCGCCACTCACTCCTCCTCCCTCCGGCTGACATTATGAAGGTAGGCGTATAGTAATCATAGATAACACGACAGAGTCCGTTACAGTTTGTTTTCATCTGATTTCAAATAAACAAAGTCTTGGGTTTCAGAATATTAAAATTGTTTCGGCAAATTCAGATGAATACAACTTTGAAGCTTCGGCATAATTACAAGCGGAGAACGGAGTAACTTGACGTCACAGCAGGCATAACAACAGCCGGTGTTTCTCCTGAGTGTTTTCCCCGGGAAACAAACACAATACACACAAATGCAAAAATACACAAACACACACACTCGCGAGCTTCCCCCAGACCAGTAATCCAAACGAAAATATCTTCCCTCCGTAGTATTATGATAATTTGCTCCGCTAATCAATCAGATCGATGGATTCCAGAGATGACTCCGAAACAGTCAGTGGGCACCACTTAACAGCCAATCAGAATGAGAATATGTTTCACATGTGACTTATTCAAATTGCGAGTGATTGAGTGACAGATGAAGGTTGTTTAGGAGAAAAAGTTTGAGAGTGGCGCTCGGGAAAGGAAATTGTTGAGGGAAAAGGAGTTTCGAGACAAGCAGCTGTTACAAAAAATGCCGAAGCTTCCAGGTTATTTTAAACCTGTAGGCCGGGATGAGGAGGAAGGACAGGTGAGTTCTGTCCGAGCAGTAGCGGTGCCGGCCGCGGGGCCTCGGAGCCAAGTAGGCCGTCTGGTTCTGATAGCGATGGAGTAGCGGGAGAGGAAAAACAGACAGGAGGGATGTTGGAGGAGATGGAGAGGACGACGAGGACTTGCTACGTGGAGGGGAGCCAACGGCAACCGGACAAATACATGAGGGAGGCCCGATACGTCACACATCTGGAGGAGGAGAGGACCAGGCGCGCGTAGAGCAGAGTGGAGAAGTGCGATCACAGAGCCTGCCGAGGCTATAAATGACTTTCATGTGTTGTTTAAATAGGGGGCTACAAAAGCCCCAGGGCCTGATGGCAGGTTAAGGTGGGCCTGAGTGTGCTTACCAGGCGTCAGCGGCGGCAAACAGCATTGCATTGCTGGTGAATTCCATGGTGCGTTTAACTGAGCAGTCCGACACCATGTCCTCAGTGGAGGCTGAGGAGATCGGTAAGGCTGCCAGCACTGCACTCACCCTGAGCGCGGCAGTCGCAGTTTCGCAGGCGCGGATTGCGACATGGGTGACTCAGGTCCACCGGTTCCTCTGGCTGCAGCAGGGAGCTATACCGGAGGGTGCAGGGAAGGAGCTGATAGAGGCTCCAATCAGTCCGGACGGATTGTTTGGACCTCAGTTCCACACCATGGTGGAGTCAATGAAGTCTGCATCGGAGCAAGCAGACGACATACGACGTCACGTCGGCTGGCTTCAGCCGGTCAAACGTCCCCAGCAACAGCAGCGACAGCAGCTCCTGCAACAGTCTCAGCAGGGGCAGCGCGGGCAGCGGCGAGATCAGCAGCGGCGCCAGAATCGCCTTTCGGCGGCTGCGGGGGCACCATCCCATATCTCCGCTCCTCCGCCACAGCAGGCGGTGAGTAGGAGAGGAAAGAAGTACCCCCGCTCCTGCTCTGCTCCTCCGAGAGAGCCTCCGAGGAAGCAGAGCCGAAAGTGACTTTTTGGGGGGGGATGTGCGGGAGTATACTTTCAATAAAAAGGTTGAAAATTCCAACAGTGTGTCTGTAGCAGCTGTTTCTCACATTTCCCCCACACTAGTCAGGCCGGTTGTTGATCAGTCGATTAACAGACAACAAGGTTCGCTGCATAAGCCAGCTGTTTGACAGCTGGGCTTGCCGTTTGAGCAGGCTGCCTCTGACCTGTCGGTTAGCAGGCGGCAGGGCTCGCTGCACAAGCCAGCTGTATATAACCAGGCGGTTATTAGACAGCGGGGCTTGACGTGTAAACCTGTTGCCTCTGGCCTGTCGGTTAGCAGGCAACACGGTTTTTCCTCTGTCCCAGGTGTACCTACGTCACACGGTCGTAATGAGCCTAGGGCTGTTATTACGCGCTGTGTGAATAGCACTGCACACAACCTCGCTCCTCCCTCAGGCCGGGGTGAGAGGCAGTGTGTGGAGACCCCGTCGCAGCCCTTTCAGGCGGGGCCCCCCTTGGGTTGCTTTACAAGCAACAGCGGCAAGGACTCTGGCATGGCTCATCACCATGACTACCACAGTACAGCAAAAGCAGGTTTGCCCGCTCTCGGAGCATTGCTCAGAGTGGCGGCGGATATGTTTGATGGACAGATGGATGAGCAGGCTGCAACACATCCTCACTCCCAGGTCGGCCTATGTTGACGTTATGTCAAGTCCCCTGCCGGCTTTTTCCAACGCAAGGGGGGGGGCCTTAGCGTCCATTTTCAACGCGAGGGGGGGGGGGGGCCTTAGCGTCCATTTTCAACGCAAGGGGGGGGCCCTTAGCGTCCATTTTCAGCTTTCCGGGATGTCCATGTGCTTCTATGGACGCTCATGGAAGCACGGCATTCGTTTGTGTCAACTGCCCTTAAAAGGCAATGAAGACACTACACTACCCAGAATCCCCAGCTATCGTTTGGACTACACCATGTGCTCTGTTTGACAAACCCCGTGATAGTCCTCAAGCTCTGTGATTGGAGAGTGTGCTCCGAGGGTTACCGAGCCTCGAACAGCACTTGAAATGGGATGGAACCACGGCAGACTGTTCAAAACTGGATTTGAACGCGTCCCCCCCCCCCTCCCCCACCCCGTCCCCCCCCCCCCCCCTCCCCCACCCCGTCCCCAGAACTACACATGCTGGCTATTCTGTTTCGCAACATGTTCTCTATGGCACGTCTCTACTGGGAGTTGTAGTTTTAAAAGACGTTTTCGTATTTCCCATAATAAGAAGTTGCCAGTATTAAACTGTGTACATCCCTGGAGGTTTAGGGGACAGGAAACACTCACATTTAAAACATATAATTAATAAATGGGTGAAAATTGCTGGTGCCCATAATGGGCAGTATTAATATATATACCCACACGCCAGCTAAGGTCAGAAGAGCTTTATTTAACAGCTGGACTTATGTTTGTGACCCCTCCTGTTGTTAATTGATAACATTACATTACATTACATTAATTGATAAGCCTGAAACATGCACTTGTCAAGGTTCATAGGCACATTTTGCAAATATGGCAGTAGCCATCGATCAGCTTAAGATAAGATATACTTTATTGATCCCAAGTTGGAACATTTGCGTTACATCAGCATGTGTAACAGTTAAATCTGCAGTGGTGTTTATTTGAAAATCATTTAGTATAATCACACAAATTCTGTGTTTTATATTTAACAATTCTGTGTTCTTTATTTATTGATTGTTCAATACCTGACAAGGCCGGAGATGAAATATCTGCATACATCTTATAAGAGCGTAATATATGTATAATATCAGTTAAAATAAGTGCTTCAACATAGTTAACATTGCTGGAGGTATGCACAAATATTGATAGATGTCTTGTAATGCACTATTGAGGAACCTGCGACCCAAGTTTTTCATTCAGTGCAGAACTACACCATAGTTGTGTAGGCCTATATGATATGTCAATAAACCTTAGAAAATCTTGAAATCTTGAACGGGATGTGCAAAATAGTCATTATATACAGTCTTTAATTAACTATTAGTAGAGAATAACGAGTAATGAATATACTTTATAGGGATCCTATTAATATCTAATAATAAAAATAATGAAATTCAATAACATGCTTTAACCACCAGGTGTCTCTTTATATCATCTGTGCACCTTTATGGTGTAAATACAGCCTATCTACCAATTGGATCAAATATAAAAGTGAGCCGAATTAGTGTTGATACGGCAAAGAGACGTACTGTGTGAAAAGAAATGTAAGATGTTGTTTAATGGCTGATATATTTATGACGTCACGTTTTCAGTTCCTCATGTTTGTCTTCTCATCAGCGCTCTATAAATACAGAACTACGGCAGATATGTAATATTTAATGCAGCCGAACCGTGTATTACAATGCCGTTATGTGATGACTTTCAAAGAGAAAAGCAAGCACACTCGGAATAAGGTATTTTATTTTCTTTAAACGTTTTCGGTCTGTTTCCGGTATTTGTTAATGACGATGTGCTGTGAGATGTGAGACTGGAATTGCACAGGGGGAAATAACGTATCTTTAGATGCGGATTTTGTTAACTAATATGTTTGCGCTGTGGACCAACACTATACATTGACGGGGAAGGGGGTAGCAATAAAGATAACACCATTAAACAGTTACACAACATAACAGAAATAATATCGATAGCAGCGTCCCTAGCAACCACCTTGGTAACAATGAAAACGTTGGACGCAATTTCCTGAAGTAATCTTCGTAATAACTAGCAAACTAAAGATCATGTACATCCACTGCACACATAATCTGAAATAACAACTCATATTTCTCGCATCAAATGACATCAAAACGCATTTTAATGGCCAAACTAACTTTAAAATAGGCATTTTACACCCAGAATAAAACGAAGTTCGGCCATGTTTTCTTTTTCTGCAGGGAGAAATGATAGCTGGGGATTCTGGGTAGTGTAGTGTCTTCTGCCATCATTTACTCCGAAAAAAGATTTGTTTCTCCGAATCGAAGGGGAAAAATACAAAAGCATTGCACACAATTTAAACCAATCAATGTTGTGTAATTAACAAGGATAATCTGGTGTTTTTTAGTCGATGAGTAGTGCAGATATCACTGTAAAATCAATCGTCAGTAAGGGGAATATTTACTTCCGGGTGTACAATTCTCCGCTATCCAATGAGAATGGACGCTCACATTGCCTTTAAGGGCAGTCGACACAAATGAATGCCGTGCTTCCATGAGCGTCCATAGAAGCACATGGACATCCCGGAAAGCTGAAAATGGACGCTAAGGCCCCCCCCCCTTGCGTTGAAAATGGACGCTAAGGCCCCCCCCCCTTGCGTTGAAAATGGACGCTAAGGCCCCCCCCCTTGCGTTGGAAAAAGCCGGCAGGGGACTTGACATAACGTCAACATAGGCCGACCTGGGAGTGAGGATGTGTTGGATCAGCAGAGGGTACTCTCTGCAATTTGCCTCCCCCCCCGCAGTTCAATGGGATTCAGGAAACACTTCTGTCATCCCAAAAACAGTGTCTTGTGCTTCCAGGAGGAGCTGCAGGAACTCCTGGAAAAAAGTGCGATTTCCAGGGTTCCTCAGGGGGAAGACAATCGGGGTTTTTACTCCCATTATTTTCTTATCCCGAAAAAGACCGGGGGAATGAGACCCATCCTCGATCTGTCAGCATTCAACAGGGTGATAATGAAAAGACCTTTTCATATGCTGACAATCAAACAGGCGCTGGAGTACGTTCACCAGGGGGACTGGTTTACGTCAATAGACCTGAAGGATGCTTACTTCCACATATCCATAATCCCGGAACACAGAAAATTCCTGCGTTTTTCATTCCAGGGAATATCGTACCAGTTCAATCGACTGCCGTTCGGATATTCCCTGGCTCCTCGCACTTTTTCAAAGTGTGTGGAGACGGCGCTGGAGCCGCTTCACAGAGGAGGGATGAGGGTGTTATTTTATCTGGACGACCTGCTGTTGCTAGCTCGCTCCAAGGAGGAGGCTGCTTTACAGACGAAACAGCTCGTATCTCACCTGTCAAGTCTGGGTTTCATCGTCAATTGGAAGAAGAGCTGTCCTCTTCCATCCAAGGTTATCGTTTATCTGGGAGTGGAATTGAACGCAGCCCGCATGAGAGCACGACTCTCACAGCGGAGAGTGGAGAAAGTGACAGCTCCCCTCCGGCGCGTCACACCTGGTGGTGACAGCCCTCTCCGTGATGCAGCTGTGAGGTATGATGGCAGCTGGTCACGCGGTGATCCCTCTGGGACTCCTTCACATGAGGAGAATCCAGAGGTGGTTTATTCGCCTGCGTATCGACCCCGTGCGTCAGAAGAGACGCATGGTGTACGTTCCCCCTTCCGTGGGTCCGGATTTAACTTATTGGAAAAATCTCCACATCCTGTCAGTGGAGGTTCCCCTGGGCAGAGTGACGTCACACACAGCAGTGTTTACAGACGCATCTCTCACAGGCTGGGGAGGGACGTGCATGTCCCAGGCAGTGGGGGGACAGTGGCCGGCTCACATGTCTCTCCACATCAACGTGCTGGAGTTAATCTCCGTATGTTCAATCAGCATGTGTTGATTCAGGCAACAAAGCAGCGGCAGCATACATAAATCGCCAGGGAGGCGTACGATCAGCGCAGCTGCTGAACACAGCCAGACGGCTGCTGTGTTGGGCGCAAACACACGTACTCTCGATCAGAGCGGTGTATATTCCCGGCGTGTTGAACAGGGGGGCAGATCTCATGTCCAGAGGAGGTCCTCGACAAGGGGACTGGAGCCTCCACCCCGAACTGGTCTCCCAGGTATGGAGCAGGTTCGGGAGAGCGGAGTTGGATCTGTTCGCTGCACGCGAGAACGCGCAGTATGCCCTCTGGTTCCCTGAGAACGCAGGACCACCCCCCCCTGGGCGTGGACGCGTTCGGACACAGGCCGTGGCCCAAGGGGTTGTTATACGCTTTCCCACCAGTCCCTCTGATCCCTCGGTTCCTGGACCGAGTGCAGGAGGAGAGATTGACAGCAATTTTAATAGCCCCGGAACGCACAGGAGCGTCCTGGTTTCCATACCTACAGCAGATGCTGTCAGGGAGACCGTGGGAAATGCCGTGGCGCAGGGACGCTCTCTCCCAGGTGGAGGGAGCGATCAGCAGTCACCCAGTATTGGGCCAACGTTTGTGGGCATGGCCCCTGAACGGGAACATTTAGAATGGCTGGGCCTCTCTAAAAAAGTGTTATCAGTACCATTCAGGGTTCAAGAGCGGCGTCCACCAGGGCATCCTACACAGCCAAATGGACAGCGTTCCAGCGCTGGTGTGTAGGGAAAAGCCTGGACCACGTTAGGTGCCCCCTGCCTCAAGTACTGTCGTTTCTCCAGACATTACTGGACAGGAATTTGGCTTATAGCACAGTAAGAACGTACGCTGCTGCCATTTCATCTTGCCACGTAGGGTTTGGTGTCAGCACGGTGTTTAGTCACCCCCTGACAAAACGGTTTCTACGGGGAGTACAGAGACTCAGACCGGTGTCACGCGCTTTAACGCCTCAATGGGATTTGGCGTTGGTGTTATGCGCCCTGAGTAAAGCTCCATTCGAACCTTTGGATCAGTTTCCCCTAAAGTTCTTGTCAGCCAAAGTAGCTCTGCTCCACCTCAGCTAAAAGGGTGAGTGATTTGTCTGCTCTCTCTGTGGCTCCGTCATGTCTCCAGATCCAAGGAGATGGCAGCTCAGCTGTGTTGCGCCCGCCCCTAACCCGGCTTTTATGCCAAAGATGATTACAAGCTCTTTTAGATCGAGAGGGATCACTTTGGATGGTTTCTTCCCTCCTCCTCACACATCAGAGGAGGAAGCCACATCTCATCTCCTCTGTCCCGTACGTGCGCTGTCATGTTATATTGCACGCACAGCCACGTTGCGCAAGTCTCAGCGCCTGTTTGTGCATTACAGAGAGCGCTCATTAGGGCAGCCTCTGTCCGCACAGCGGCTGTCACAGGCGTATGTCTACTCTGGGGTGGATCCCCCAGAAAACATCAAAGCGCACAGCACCAGAGGAATTTCAACCTCTATGGCATTGCATGGAGGAATTACAGTAGAAGACATTTGCAATGCTGCATCTTGGTCTTCCCCCTGTTCTTTTATTCGTTTGTATTTGAGGGATGTCTCCCATTCCTCTCTTACACATTCAGTACTGAGTGTTCTGTCAGATTGAGTAATGTCAGGGACTAAACGGCGTGCCCTCTCTCCTGCCTATCGGCATTCAGAGAGCTGCCCCTTTTGCCACTCTTTTATCGTTTTAACAAGTGGGATTTGTTTATCTCTACTTTTTTTAAACGACGGGTATTCACCTTCATTTCCTTAAAGAGAATATTCATTTGGAATAATGCTATATTTCCAGGAACTGTGATGCTCCTTTCTTTTTCGCATGGGTTATTAATTGAGTAGATGGGTTTTTGTACTTCTGGTTACGGACGGACCAGTGGGGCGTGGACTACATCCTGCTTCGCCCTTAACCCAATAGCGATAGCCTTAGAGGGCGAAGCCTCATACGAAATAGACCTGAGGTTACGTACTGTAACCCAGCTTCTATGAGTATAAGCGCAGCCCTCTAAGGTTCGGGCCCCACTGGCTCCGCGAATAGCTGAAGAAAAGCTGTTTGTGTGGGAGCAGTTGGACGGGCCTTCTTCCTATTTATACGGAAGTGAGCCCGGAGGTGGGGACCACGTCATAGGTGGGCGTGGATTAAGTCTGTCAGTGCTGCACACGTGCAGTGGGATTACCCAATAGCGATAGCCTTAGAGGGCTGCGCCTATACTCATAGAAGCTGGGTTACAGTACGTAACCTCAGGTTTTTGTCGTAGTTTGCGTTGTTGCTGTTGAGTTGTTGTTGGTATTGCATTTGAATTGTAGTATCATTATAGAGCAAGCCAGGAAGAAAGATAGGTCGTTCTGGCTCGGGAAACACTTCGAAATGTGGAGAAGTTCTGAACAAAAAGACAATTATCACTAATATAAAAACAGTCCAATATTTGAAGGAATAGATAGCCCAGTGGGTAGAGCCGGCGGCCCGAATGTGGCGATGTCCTCCGCGCAGCTGGTTCAAAGCCCGGAATGGATGTACTTTTAATCATTGCTTTTCAACTTTAATACTTTAATAACTGTTAAAAGGCCGTCTCCTCCCAAAAAAATGTCCAACACTCTCTATAGAGTCTCTTCTCAATAACCCAATAATCAATCTTTAATTGCAAATAGAACATGATATTCAGTCTTAGTGTGTGTGTGCATCGAATATTTTTCAAGGCAAAGATACGTTAAACCCACTGCAGCCTTGCACTTCGCCAGGAGAGGTCGCTGTAACTAGTGATGTTACGTATTGCGCCGAGGCTTCGGAGCGTGTCGAGTAATCCCCGAAGCTTTTTGTGAAGCCTGTATCGAGGCTTGTATCGTTTTGGGCCAGTGACGTCATCGATGACAAACGAAGCCTCGCTGCCTATCGATACCACGTGACAGCTTCAGGAAGTGCTTCAGATCTTGGCGCGTGCTTCTGACAGATAAAAACCATGGGATTCGAATCAAGATGTGTGAACCTTGTGAGAGGACAACACTGTTGTTTGCCAGTTTTGGTTGTACGATATTTTTGCAACTCGTTAGAATGGAGCCAGCAAAGAAGAGAAGGACTTCCCCTGTGTGGGAACACTTTGATCTGATTTCACCCAATAAGGTAGGTTGCATACATAGTATATTACAACAGATGTATTATGTTAGATTTTGTATGGTTCATTTTTTTACTTTTTCTATTTCATTCAAATGTGAAGTGTTTATTGTGCTCCAGGGAACTGGGATACAATAACAATACTTCTTCCATGCTAAGGCATTATCGTGCTGCTAAAGGTTTGTCATTTAATATTTTGGAATAATATTTTATAATTTAACCATGTTAACTTCACTTTATCATGCAAATAAAAGAAAGTTACAAGATATGCATTCTTAACACAGCTTGATTTTATTAATTTCAAAGCAATTTGAAGTAATTACTACATCCACTGACACTCTCCGTGTATACGTTTTAGGAAACAAACTCTGGCATAAATTGGATCAGATTGTGAAGATGTCCAGGAAGACCAAGAATGCACAGCTGACGCATCTGTTCGAACCAAATATCGGACGCTTGGAGGACCCTCTGAACTACTGGCAGACACAAAAACATGTTTATCCAAACCTGCATAAACTTGCAGTCACTTTTGTGTGCACACCTGCTTCCTCAGTCCCGTGTGAAAGGGTCTTTTCAAAGGCAGGATAAGTTGTGTCAAAGAAAAGAAATCGTCTAAGCCCGAAAACTGTGGAAAAAACATTGTTTTTAAACAAAAACCAATAAAATTGTTCCATGAATCACAAGCACATTCACTGCCCTCTGCAAAGTTAAGAAGAAGGCAGCAGACATTTACATTTATTTATGTATAGATATAACAACAAGATACTGTATTGATACATTGTTTTTATTATTATATACAGTCATTTTAAAACACTTACTGGTGCAAAATTCTGTTAATACAGGATTACAAATACATTTTACATCTTTTACACTTTTGTATCATAATTTCCAGTATTTTTAGTATGTCAAAGATTACAAATAATATTTGGCTGTTTTACACCTGTTCACCAACAGGGGGTCTCGTGTGCACATGACGCCCATGATGAAGCCTCAGATGAACCTTTTAGTGAACCGATTTGCTGGAAGCAGAAAGTGCTTTAGATCGGTTGAACCACAACGCTCATATTACCCATTGATGTATAATAAGAACCATATTACCCCTCCTGTACCCGGGCCCGGTGACACGATGGAATCAAGAGAGCTCAGACCCTCACTTATAGAGGTTGGAACATGTTTTAAGTATAAATAAATAAAAGGAGGAATAAAAACATCAATGAACAAATAAATGAATAAATACAGGAATAAATAGCGTGCAGTGTTTTCAGGGAGCTTTAGAGTGTGTGCTGTGGCTCAGCTGGAAAGCAGTTGACTCATGACCGCAGGGTCCCTGGTTCAACGACTGGTCAATATGTCTTTTTTATTTATTTATAAAAGCTACAGCTAAATGAGATAATGTAGTTAATGTATTGTTTGATATGGTTTAGCCTTTCTCAGGCTACAACATGGTTAAGTTTACGAATATTATTATGGAATACAAATCCCTCTTTGCAATGTTTACCAGCCTCCTTAGGCTTTTCAATCACAATCATTAAACTGGAGTAAATACAATATTGTTAACATGAAAATATGATTTAATTCGAATCTAACGCTTTACTCATTGGGAACTCGGTATGAGATAGAACACACTGTTGAGATGTCCAATCTGCTTGTTTTACACACTTTGACCAACAGGGGGTTTGTGTTCAAATGAAGCCCATGATGAAGCCTCATGAGATGAACCCTTTTGCTAACCAATTGGCTGGAAAGCTTCAAAGCTTCATAAGGCTTCATCTCGCCATCACTAGCTGTAACTGAAGCTTCGAGAAATGAACCTATTTCCGACACAATTGTCCAAGTGGTTCGACGCTTCATTCAAAGCTTCATTTTGCCATCACTAAGTATACCCACAGCACAACAGGACAGATATCTTCTTAATACGCAATTCTGTTGGGAGCAGGAGAAGTTAAGTCAGAGAGAGGGCAGAAGGACTGCATGGCTGCAGCTTAAATGCTCCCCTCTTCTTCAGGTGGACCAATCAGCAGGTTGAAGGTAGCTAATCAGCTAACGAGCACCACCTGCTTGCTCACTCAGACACAGGAGGAGGGAAAAATATCTACACACATATGACATAATGACCCAGGGTTGTAACAACTCCTCCAAAAAATATAGTTTATTCAATAATAAATGAATATGTGAATGATAACAGTGATTGACAGCTGATAGGAATAATATGATTGTTAATAGTGTAGCGACCCTGCATGGGTGCGGGGTGTGTCACTCAAGCGTCCCCGTCTCTCTGCCAATCACAGAGCTGAACAGTAATGCTGGTCTGTTTGACGGTGAGTGAGTTAGGGAGTGGAGTAGAGAGTAATGATGAACCTGTAACCTGAGCTGTATACAATAACCGTAAGCGAACAAAGGAGTTATTAAACCCAATCACTGGAAGCCTGTTTCCGACTCCCTTTGTCGAACGTTACAATAATATTATATTCATTCAGACAAACATCGATGAGACAGTTAATTAATGTACTTATTGCAGCTGTCTGCATAGATTTGGTTCCCCTGCTGGTCTAAGAGTGAAACAAACTCATTCAG
This sequence comes from Pseudochaenichthys georgianus, assembly GCF_902827115.2. Taxonomy (NCBI): domain Eukaryota; kingdom Metazoa; phylum Chordata; class Actinopteri; order Perciformes; family Channichthyidae; genus Pseudochaenichthys; species Pseudochaenichthys georgianus. The sequence continues at coordinate 2,836,014 of NC_047526.1, read as the reverse complement.
ATATTGTTCAGTTAAAATTCATTAAATGATGCCTGCCACCTTATATATTTATATGTAAGGCTTTACTGATGTGCCACAATAATGTCACCTATGTTATTCAGTTAAAAATATTAATATTGTGGCTTTCCATGTTAACATTGATTGATACGACTGCGATTAAATCAGCATATACTTCTGCCAGGGGATGCCACCCCTCAAAATCTCCTACCACCCCATGGATATTTGTCTAGATCCGCCCCTGGTTACAGTATGACCGTATGACTAACGCTTTATACAATCCGGAGATGTGTCCCTCGCGGCTCTCGGTTCTACGTCACTCTATGTTGACGTGTGGCTCGGGAGTCTGGGAGCTAGCCTAGCCCCGCACTTGCTTCTTGGCAGCGGTAGTTTGAAGAAAGTCCTGACAGCTGACTCTTCTTGGTAAAAAATAAACTTTAAACAATGGCGGATGAGTGGGAAGAAATCCGCCGGCTTGCTGCTGATTTTCAGAGAGCACAGTTTGCTGACACCGTGCAAAGGTAAGAAACTGTTAGCAGCAAAGCTAATGTTGGGTAGCATTCACTTTCATTTAGAAGTAACGCTGCTAAGCTAGTCTTTCTGTGAACTGCTATCATTCTAAGACCAAATGTAGACGTACGGTACAATTAGCAGGTAAACGTTAGCTATGACACGTGCTTAACCTTTTGCAGGCTATCGGAGAGGAATTGCATTGAAATTATTACAAAACTGGTCCAAGACAAGAAGCTGGATGTGGTGCACACCCTGGACGGAAAGGAGTACATCACCCCGGCTCAGATCAGCAGGGAGATCCGAGATGAGCTCTACGTGCACGGAGGTCAGTGTGACAGCGTCCACACATCATACTGTCTGCTTAGCTCTCAAAGGCCCGCCTCATGGCCTGGAAACCATGTGAGCTGTAGCATATGACAGTTCGGAATGATAACAGTGAATTGTTCCTGTCATTCAATTTAGGGAGAATCAACATCGTGGACCTCCAGCAGGTGTGTTAAGCAGGTTGAAATATGGCTGTGTGTACCAGCTGAGTCCTGTACCATATGTTAGACACACAATCCATGTTACCTTCATTAGTAGATTTCCTATGCGTTATGTCTGGATCTTCTTATCTTCAGATCATCAATGTGGATTGGGTCCATGTGGAAAACAGAGCAGGCGACATTGCTAAATATGATAAAGGAGTTCAACTTGTACTGGGACAACTTATTGATGAGTGAGTATTCAGTTGGCCTTCGGTGAAAAGTTATTATCTCTGTTTCTTGGACAGTCACTAAACAAAAACAATCAATAGAGGTAGACTTTAAAGAACACTTATTCCTTGTTTTCAAATGTAACTAATTGAAGATCTCAATGAAAAGCACATCTTTGAACTTTGCCGCTGATCTTGTCATGTCTGCAGCTCGTACCTGGACCGCTTGGCGGAGGAGGTGAACGACAAGCTGCAGGAGGCCGGTTTGATCAGTATCGCAGAGCTGTGTAAAAACTACGACCTCCCAGGAGATGTCTTGAATGACGTGAGTGTCACTGCCAGCCTTTTACTGCACGTGTTTATCACACAAGATGTAATATTGATATTGATACATGTGTGTTTTGTGATGTACCTCAGGAGCTGTCAAAGCGTCTCGGGAAGCTCATCCAGGGTGAGATGGACGAGTACAACAGGGGGGTGATATTCACTCCAGCTTTTGTTGCTCGTCACAAAGCCAGGATACGAGGGCTGTTCAGTGCCATTACCAGGTCAACATGGCTCATGCATTTCACACATCAGGCATTATGCAAGATCCACTCGTACAACAGATTTGTGCCAGTTCTTGTTTTACAACAACTACCTGCAGTGACCAATTTTTAATCTAAAGAAATGACCACGTTTATGAACAACTTCTTTATAGTCATATCTTAGCAGAGCAGAATTTACGACTTGCGAAAGTGGACAGAAGAAAATGTTTTGATTGACTCTGTTTTGTTTCTGTTTCTGTGTCCTGCAGGCCGACACCTGTCAGCAGCATGATCGCAGCTTTTGGCTTTCAGGAACATCTTCTGTACTGTAAGCAGACCGTTTCATGGTTCTGTGGTTTATGGTGGTGTTTTGCCTCAGTGTCTGATTCTGTGATGGCTCTGTTGTTGCCAGCGGTTCTGGAGGAGCTAGTGAACACCGGCCGTCTGAAGGGCAGCGTGGTGGGAGGCCGGCAGGACAAGGCTGTGTACATCCCTGATATCTACTCCAAAACTCAGAACGCCTGGGTGGACGCTTTCCTCAAGCAGAACGGATATTTGGGTATGGGTTTTGAAATGTTATATATATAACATAGGTCTAGTTGTTCTTTAGAAATGTTATTTCCATAATGTTACATGTACCATTTTAAATCTCAGGGAGGCGAGTGATGTCTTTTGGAGGTTGTATTACTATAATTGTGTCTGTGTAGTCAAAGTGCACTCCTCCTCCTGCAGAGTTTGACGCTCTGGTCCGGCTGGGGATCCCTGAGCCCAGCAGCTATATCAAGAAGCGCTTCAAGTCCAGCAAGCTGCTGTTCCTCAGGGCGGCCTGCGTGGGGCAGGCTCTGGTGGACCAGGTGGAGGCATCTGTGGAGGAGGCCGTCAACTCGGCCACATGGACTGACATACAGGTGCTCCACAGCTGTCTCTAACTGAGCCCCTATTCATGGTAAATATATGAATCTCTTCAGTTTTAATCCTGGCTCTCACTCTGGCTCTTTCAGCCCATTCTGCCCAGCTGCCTGTCAGTGGAGGACATGGGGATGCTGATCGCCGAGGCGATGAGGAGCACTAATGTCCAGTCCTCTGCCAGAGTGCTTGGAGACACGGTGGTGGTCAGTGAGAAGTTCATCAGCAACTGCCTATCTCTGTTTGATGACGCCATGCAGCAGAAAGCTCAGAAGGTACAGCCGTCCTCCGTCACATCTGCACGAGTTCAACCATGAGAAAAAAAGACTTTGAAAGTACAGTGTGTGCTGTTTCCTCATGTGTCTCCCAGGAAGTAAAGAACAATCCAGTGTTCCTGATAACTGAAGACGATCTGAAGCAAGCGTCCATGCTGACAGAGAGCACATCAACTTCTAAAAAGGACAAGAGAGAAGCAGAGCGCAAGAAGAAGAGCACAGGTTGGTGAAGTCCAGCCCACCTCACACACACCAATAAACACATATAGCAAAACGTTGAAATCTAGAGCAAACTGGTGACCCAATTGGCTCTCAGACTGATTACTCTTTCTACATTGGAGAAATGTACGTCCTCTTTTTTCAGGATCTGAAGTGTCTTCAGACTCCTAGGAGGTCTACTGGATTCTCAACACAGATTTCAGACATTTGTAATTGTTTTGTAGCCCAGAACACTCGGCGCTGGTTGTGAGAAAAACCTTGAGACAGAGAAACATTGAGAGGCCTCAGAAAACTGGGTGGGGGGGCACCAACATTCAAACTAGGGCTGCAGAGCAACTGTTGTTTTCAGTCCTGATCATTCATCTACAGATTATTTTTCTGATGATTAATTATTCGGTCCATAGATGTCTTAAAATGTTTTTTTGTTTTTTTCAAAGACATACATAAAGACAAGGACAATGCTCACACACATTACAAACAGAACAGGACAATAACATGAGGGATGGGGGGGGTTAAGGGGTTTACAGTCTCAATTCAATGTTACGTGTGCTCATGGCAATGTATTAATACATGATTTACTTTTATTATTAATACATTTAAAAAAAATCTCTCCGGTTCCAAATTAACTTTCTCCAACAGTCAAAAAACTAAATATACTCCGTTTTGGATCATAGAAGGATAGAGACCAGCGAATATTCTCATTCAATTTGGTGTGGCCCTCGAGGTAATTTCTAAACACACGCAAAATAGGAAAAAATGTAAGAAATCTAGACCGCAAAAAAATTAAACAAGCGAGTGCCTGTTTTTCCTGGCCACGGTCAGGGTCCTTGAACACAACACGAGCCTAACGTGTCATCACGTGGTATATGTCTCGTCTGACAGGGGTGCAGTTCTGACGGAGAGCACCAGAACGTCACTCCAGCACTTCAGAAATGGCAGTGCCCATAAGGAGCCGTACACATGCCGCAGTTTTTGCGTGGCTGTGTCTTTAGTTGAAAGATCTGTTCATCTGTCATACTGATCATACAGTCAATAACTTTGTTGTTATTAGCATCTGGTTAGCTAGCTATGCTAACGAATATAAGAAGCTTTTTCCAGTGAGGTAAAGGCACATCTTTATATGATCATTATAGTTATACAAAAATAAGAGAATAAAGAAAACGGGTATAAAATACTATATGACAGTAAAAAAGTTATTAATAAAGAAGAATACAGTTTGAAAGGAGAGTGATTTGTCATATTCATAAAGAAAAATAAATCTGCTTCCAGTTCAGTTTCATATGGGCGTTGAGAGATGTATCCATAGATCTCTTAATGTTGCTCTCAAAGTGCACCAGATTGATGCTTTTAACTTCAACATTTAAAAACAAATCTTCCTGGGGGAGCATGCCCCCGGACCCCCCTAGAGGAGGTTAGGCCCCCCCCCACTTAAATCATGTTCACATGGATAGGAAACTAAATACATTTGCACACATCTTGTGTCCATATCCTTCTGTTTTGGTGGTCACGCCACACCCTGCACGTGCATGCATACGCGAGTCATGGTGAGATATCTGGATTAGGAGGTTGCTTTTTCTTTGCACAGAATGAAATGAATGGGCTGTGATTTTAGTTTTTTTAAGCAGAGGTCAATAACTTGTACGGCCCTCTGAGGATATTGTAAAAATTGAAATGGCCCTTGAGGGGAAAAAGGTTCCCCACCCCTGATCTAAATAGTGTCTTAATGTCATGTGACTCATCCCAGCTGCTCTGGTTACCCAGCTTCCACTCTTATATTAGTGAGGTGTTGGGTAAATGTGCAGCTCACACTAATGTCATACATTTTGTCCTCAGGAATTGTTATTTACTGCTTGGAGTTCGGGAATATTCTCAGGCCTAAATGATGGTGAAATGAAACTGTCCGTATGGCCAGATCTTTTCTTTGATACATATAACACCAGCAAAGCCCAACCCCCAACAGTTATCTCGTTGGGGGTCGAATATTTGAATATCAGGATGATTTAATCTCCCTCAAAGTTTCAAAGACAACAATAATGCAATTTGAAATACACATATTTTGATGAAATTGAATGTTCAAAATGAATGAACATTTGAATGGTCAGAGCAGAAAGAAGTTAAGAAAGTTAGATCTGGATCGCTCGGCGGGTTAGAAATAATAAATCGTATAGGGTGGCTCAGTGAGATAATGCGCTGATCTTCGGACAGAGGTGTGGACTCGAGTCACATGACTTGGACTCGAGTCAGACTCGAGTCACCAATTTGATGACTTGACAAAATCACAAAACACTTGCGACTCGACTTGGACTTGAACACCAATGACTCGGGACTTGACTTGGACTTGACTTCTGACTTGAGGTGACTTGATAATTTAATTCAGGGGTCTCCAACAGGCCGATCGCGAGATGCCGCTAGAAGACCAGACTCCCGTCAGGGAGAGCAGAATCTTCAGCCGCTCCAACTCTTGCTCCATGCAGGCAGGGGCGGGACTTTATTTTGCTGAGCCACCATGCGGCCAATCATATGCGAGGACACACTAGGATCATACCATTATGTGAAAGAAGGGTGGGGGGCAGACGCTCGTGGTGCAGGCCAGCTACACAGAGCGACGGGGAGCCGGATTTAAATGCAAGCGCGTTGGAAAAAGTCAAAAAAATAGCGAAAACCGAAAAAAGAAGCAGCATCTGGCTGCTTTTCAATGATATTGGAGAAAGCAAAGCTGAGTGCAGGATTTGTAAAATGAAAATAACCTTCAGAGCAGGGTTTTTTTTTTATAACCACCAGACTTATTGCCAGAGGTGGGAGAAGTTCAGATCTTGTATTTGAGTAAAAGTATCAGTGTAGGAATACTCGGTTACAATAAAAAGTCCTGCATTCAAAATGTTACAAGTAAAAGTATTGGCATCAAAGTACTGAATGTATGGAAGTCACTTTGGATAAAAGTGTCTAACAAGCAGTGTTGGGACTAACGCGTTACAAGTAACGCGTTACTGTAACGCTGTTATTTTTGGCAGCAACTAGTACTCTAACGCATTACTTTTTAAATTCAGTAACTCAGTTAACGTTACTACATGGTGCGTTACTCCATGACTGCGTTAGTTTTTTTATATAGTCAATGCCAGGCGAACAGAGATGAGAACTGTACTTGAGTACAGTACTTGAGTAAATGTACTTAGATACTTCCTGTGTCACATGCGGAGACGGGCTGTGGGCGTGTTTGTGTTGTTTACTAACAAGACTATCATGGCGGCGGCGGAGCTCAAGTCTAGTTTCTCCACCTGGAGATATTCTCACTATTTCACTTTTGTCGAGCACAAAGAAAAGAACGTTTTAGTTAAATGTAAGTTGTGTCCTGGCGGGTCAAAGAGCCTATCTACTGCCCAAACCAGTCATTCAAATCTCTAAAGCATCTGCAGAAACAACATGCTGGGACGAAGCTAGAGAAACCTGGAGAAAGAATATACAAAAATGTAAAGCCAGCTAATATCGATGCTATCCAGATTGCATATAATGCATGTCAAGTTGATCAACAGATTGTATTATTCTCCAATGCAATAACAGCACTGAAATGAAGGCTATAAGGGCATTAATGGGAGCCCTTTTTTAAGTAACTAAAACGTTACTTTTCACAGTAACGCATAACTTTTTGGTGTAAGTAATCAGTAAAGTAACTGAGTTACTTTTGAAATGAAGTAACTAGTAATGGTAACTAGTTACTGGATTTCAGTAACTAGCACAACACTGCTAACAAGTGACATGGAATGTAATCCAGTGTTTCCCCTACCATTGTCTTGGAGGGGCGCTGCGCCCCGCGCCCCCCCTGACATTAAACCCAAAAAAAAATGCTATATATATTAGGGATGTAACGATATACCGAATATCGCGGTATCGCGATAAATAAACATCCCAATACCGTCGTGAGACTGACAAAATCTACCGCAATTTTTTTTTAAAAAGAGAGACCTGTCCAACATGGCAGCAAGTAGATTACAACTAGTGTTAATTTCGTTGATTTCGAAATCATCATGCAATATCGTTGACAAAAAGTGACGAGACGAAAATGTAGTTCACTAAATAAAAACTATGCCAAAATCTCTCTTTACTTTCGTTGACGAAAAATGAGGAGACGAAATATTATCAAAGATAAAGTTACATCTCTGATAGTCAGTTTTTCTCCCAGCAGTTCCATTTCCGGTGCTGCGGCAGGGCAGCAGCTGTTTCTGTGCTGCGCGCGGCGGTACATTTGAATTACACCGGGCAGCGGCACACTGTGAACTGTCAGGAAGACTCGTGGTCTAACTCGTGGTCTAACTCATGGTCTAACTAACCTTATTTAACAGAAAATGAAATGGCAACAACAGGGCTTGGGAGCAGTGGTCGCACTCGCGTTATCCGAATACCCCCCGTCAGCGCGAGTGAGTGATAAATTGTGCACTCGACGGGTAATAATGGATTATGACGGAAATGTTACGATCCTGTCCGTCAAAATGACTGACAACGAAAAAGTCTAAAGCCACCACTGCTTGGGAGAAAGAAACGATGTGATATTGGGCTCATTTTCGCTGCAATGAGGCGGAGAAAAAAAGCGAATGCATTGTTTCATCAGAAGGGAAGCAATGTGGCCACAACACAGAGGTACAAACACCACAAACCTGAGCAGATACTCTGCAAAGCTGCTTTCTTAATCATTCAACCTGAGTTTTTCATCAAATAAGGACAAGATATAATCCTATTTATTTATATATACTAAAATGACAAATTATTGGTTTTGGCTAGACTAGTTTGACTGAAATGTTCTATATAATCTGATGACTAAAAAAGACTCAACAGTTTTCATTGACAACAAGGCTAAAATAATTAGTTTTCTTTGACTAAAATAAGACTAAAATGCTCAGACTTTTAGGCGACTAAATCTTGACTAAATAAAAACAGGATGAAGGTGACTAAATATGACAAACTGAAAAGGAAATTTAACAAAGGACTAAGACTAAAACTAAATAAAAAAAATAGCTGACGAAATTAACACTAGTTACAACATGAACATAAAACAACAGAACATCGTATTTACAGGGCCACGTTTACATACCTAGAGACATTGACAAGTACCAACAGTATATGAAAAATTACCTGACTAAGAAACTGATGCATTAATCAATAACAATAATATTATAATAATAATAATAATATATATCCGCCAATGCCGCCACCCAACCCCCCCCCCCCCCCCCCCCAACACTCAGGCAGCACCCCCCCAAAGCAGTAAACCTAGGGGAAACAATGTAATGTAAAACTGTATATCCTTGAACTCTTCTCCTAAGGTGCACTTAAACTACAAACTATGTACTTAAAAAAAAAAGCAACATTTGGAAATAAGGAGTTACAAAATCAGTATTTGTATTATATAGAGCATCCCTGGTGATATTTAATAAGAAGAAGGTTATTTGTTTGTGGATTGTACATCATGTGCCTGTGTGTCTCCCAGAGGGCAGCGGCAGTGTGAAGTCAGGCGGCGGAGGCAACGCCAGAGAGATACGCATCCGTAAAACCAAGAAGAAAGGGAGGAGAGACGAGGACAGCGATGAGGAGACCGGACCCGCACAGCAAAGTACGCTCATGGACACACAGCTACTTCCTGTTACAGGGACAACATGTCTCCGTGTGCACATTAAGCCTGCTCACTGTAACAAGAGTCTGAAGGCTACTGGGATAGAAACCTCTCCCCTGGGTTGTTCAGCTTTTTTCATGGGAGGCAGAGGCAGCTGTAGTGTCCCTGGGATACTAATTAACCTGTGTGTTACCTCTCCAAGATCGCAGTAAACAGACTGCAGCGCCCTTCATGGCCCAGGAGGACATCGTGGCGGTTTTAGAGGAGAGAGTAAGCGACTGCCCCGAAGAAATCCTCTCCGAGCTGGCGGAGCATTTAGTCAGGTAATACTCCGAATCAGAACTTCTTTATCCGTCCTGCACCGGGGAAATGTACAATGTCACAGAAAAGGGACAAAGCAGATCAATAATAAAGTAACTAGAATGTTAAATATAGAGACAAGGCACACATTGGAAATACAAATACAAAATACAGACGAATAAGTGGCTAAAAAATGAGTAAAGAAATGAGTAGCAGCATTCAATAGGTAATATTTATACCTTAATGTTAGGGTTTGAGATTGTTAAAAAGTATGTTTTGCACATAACATGATCATTAAGGCTCTATGTCTGAAGTAAGCAATAGTTTAAAGTAGATTTAAGTACAGTTTTGTGGTACTTGTACTTGAGTCTTTCAATGTGATGCAACTTTGTACTTTTCCTCCACTACATGTATTAATACCTTTAGTTACTTCACAGATGTGGATGAATGATGTGAAATCTAACCAAGTGTTGAATCAGACTTTAGTTCCACCTGGAGTGAATCCACCAGCTACCCTGCAGTCTACAAAGTACTTCAGACTAGCTGCACCTTCACCAGCTTTGAGAACACTTTCATGATCAATCATTATAAAACACATCATATATATTATTCTGAAATGGACCAATCTGCACAATCACTACTTTACTTTTGGTACTTTAAGTATATTTTGATGATAATTACTTTTTCTACTTTTACTTGAGTAACATTTGAATGCAGGACTTTTACTGTAACAGAGTATCAGCACACTGTGATACTTCTGATTTTACTCAAGTACCACCTCTGGGAGTACGTTTCCCTAACCCACACAGCCCAGTTCTCACGGAGTGTCTCTGCAGGCCTCTGAACAAAGCGTACCAGGAGGTGCTGCGCTCGGTCTTCCTGTCCTCCAGCAGCGCTCCGTCCAGGGCCAACAAGAAGCAGAGCATGAAGGACCTGCAGGAGGAGATCAACAGCCTCTACAACAACATCCGCCTCTTTGAGAAGGGCACCAAGTTCTTCTCTGGTAAATTCAACACCAAGTGGAAATCTTTCTCAGTCCAGAACACCTGAAGGCAGACACATGCAGTGCTGCTGGAGTGAGTGGGACACAATTACATTAATAATAATACACTTTATTTATAGAGCACCTTTTCGAAACATAGCTACAAAGTGCTCTCACATAGAAATACACCAAGAGCAAGTGAACTAAACAACATCATCTAAGCATAAAAACACAGAGTTAAAGTGATAGAAAAGAATAAATACATATTTTTAAAGAAAAAATCAAAGTAATTCTAAAAAAGTGAGTTTTTAAAAGTGATTTGATCAATTAAATCTCTAAAGGGTAGGGTTGGGAACCAAAACTCGGTTCCAGGTGAGAACCGATAAGAAAATGCCGGGTGCCTGCTTAACGGTTCCTACACGCGGTAGACCCTGTATTCCACCGGGTCCGTCTGCGCCGCGGTGACCCGGTGGAATACAGGGTAAGGGCGGACGGGCCGCCTGTGTGTTCTGGAGAATCAGAGAACGGCCGGTCGTCAGCGGCACCGCCCTTATTTATTTTTCACCAAAGATGGGTCGCGGTAAACGCTCTGAAGTGAGGCTCCACTACACTAAGAAAGAGAAAGGCACAGTGTAAAGCCTGTTCATAGCTTGCCACAGGCATAGCTCAGTTAAAGTAAAGCACAGCTATTGTGCAATATTTGTAAACATGTCAGTTAAAGCTTAAAAGAATAAAGATATTTTTATTCTCTAAACGTTTGACCTCTTTATTTTACAATTTTGGAATCGAAACGGGGAATCGATTAGAACCGGAATCGATAAGCGGAATCGGAATCGATAAATTTCAAACGATCCCTACTAAAGAGACAGTCCAAACATTTAGGCACTATATTCTTTCCACTAAGCTCCACCCGTGCCAAAACTATGGAGATTGAAAGACGCTGTACAGATGGAAGGAATCTTTTTTATTGAGGTGTGATCAGTCCCACTCGCTCCAGCAGTACTGTTCAATTAGTTTTGATCCAAACTGAATGCTGTCCAATATGATTTAGAGGGTCATTCTGCAGGAGGAAGTTGTTTGCTTCTGTCTGCATTTTTTATTTTTTTTTATTTAACCAGATAAAAGCATTGAGATAAAATCTCATTTACAATGCTGACCTGGCCAAGAAGGCAGCAACGCTACACATTATTACACATAACACAGAGATGTAAAATACAGAGAACACACTAAGTAAACCAAAAGATGAAAAGCAGGCACTACATTGAGCACATTAGGGACAGTAAGGTGCTACTTATTACTGCAAGAGCAGCTGGTGGTAAGGACCTCAGACAACTTCAATTTAAAACAGGCTTTAGGGACAAGTGCCCTCAGTTTGAGGCTTGATTGAAGCTCATTCCAAGACCAAGGACCATAATAAAAAAGACTCCTTTTTCCAGCCACTGGTTCTGAGGTTGTAAGAGTCGCAAATCTGGAGCAAATCTGGCAGAAATATACAGTGGAAGCTTTCCTAAAATGGCGTTATACATGAATAAAACACAATGCTGCATCCTACGCATACTAAGTGAGGACCATCCATGCAGCGGTGGACACCACCAGCTCTGCCCTTACGATCTGCTCTGAACACATGATATCCATCAATGTGAATCACAGTGTCAGTGACAGACGGTTTTAACCAGGTTTCAGAAACTACAACAATATCAGGCTTAACCAGGTCTTGGAAGCATCTAATTTGGGCACCAGGCTTCTGGCATTAACATGCAGAAAACCCAGTCCTTGCCTTCAGCTAAACTCATTCGGAGAAGGAAGCAGAGAAACACTCAGGACCAGGGTTCATGTTAACGTTGCCAGAGAGTCAAAGCAGTAACAATATTAACAGCCTGGTAGATGATTTGTTCACATGGTCTGGACGTGTCGCTCCTCAGGGGGGCGGGGCTGCTCCGATCCTTGGATACTAGCGAGTCCAGAGTCAAAAGGTTATACGGGAGAATGCATTTCGTGCTGTAAAACGTCAGCTTTTGGTAAAAACTATCCGATGGAGTCAGCGCTCCGGAGGTTCCACCATCCGAATGTCCAAAGTGAACAGAGACATCGCTGGGAGGCAATCCGTCAGCTTTGCCGAAATGCGGGCTGACAATTAATCCCAGAAGAAGAGCGAACACGAGGGTAACTTTTGGCGACATCGTGCTGCAACACACCTAGTTCAGGAACAGCAGCTCAGGTCGATCAGCCCCCGACAGCACGGCAGGACCGGCAGCCATCCAGAGTCCGAAAGAGCAAATCATCCAGACACAGCGAGGCACCGGCACAAAACGACGAGAAAAAACTTCTAAAAGCGCATTAAAAAAAAAAAAAAAAGACGGGTCTGAAAAAGCTAAATAAAAGGTATAAAATGTCAGTTTGCACGAAAGGTAGTTAATGTCAAAAAACGACAATGAGACAAACACTGACAGAGACAAATCAACGTGCTGCCATCTTGGAGCAATTAAAAACAACATGGGCTCGAGTGCTCTATGTATGATGTGTAGGTCCTCACACACTCTGTGTGTTACACTACATCACACACAGCACTATGTATGATGTGTAGGTCCTCACACACTCTGTGTGTTACACTACATCACACACAGCACTATGTATGATGTGTAGGTCCTCACACACTCTGTGTGTTACACTACATCACACACAGCACTATGTATGATGTGTAGGTCCTCACACACTCTGTGTGTTACACTACATCACACACAGCACTATGCATGATGTGTAGGTCCTCACACACTCTGTGTGTTACACTACATCACACACAGCACTATGCATGATGTGTAGGTCCTCACACACTCTGTGTGTTGCACTACATCACACACAGCTCTCTGCAGTGCATCTGTAAATAAATGGACAACATTCAAAGCTAACTTTATGAATCAATGCAGATGAAACCCAAGTCCACATTGCCAAGCACGTCCTGAAGACCGTGTGCTCGGACGTGTCCAACATCCTGGTGAACTTCCTGGCTGCTGACCTGATGATGTCCGTGGAGAATCCCAGCACCTTCACCCCTGAGGTGAGGAAGGTCCTGCTCTGTGGCTGAGGGCCAATAGAAACCATACCATGTGACACAATCCTATGGCTGACTCTTGGGTACTCTAAAGACAGACTATTGGACCCGAGTCCTCCTCCTCCTCCTGGAGAATCAGAATACCTTTATTCGTCCCACAGAGGGGACATTTTGGTTTCTTGTTACAGCCAAAGCTAGCTTAATATTAATTAAGAAGCACGCATCAAAATAGTAAAGATAAAAGTAGAAATGACAATTTACAAAAAAGACATCCCGCAATTGACAACAGTTGTGAGATCATCCAGGGGAAGTAGATACAGTTAGTTATTTACAGATGTATTACTGCAGTTGAATTGTCTAGCTGAGGGACAGCAGCCAGAAAGGATAATAATTATGAAGCGGTTTATATATATTATTGCACATAAGTAGTATTGCACAACAGGGGTGTTGTCGTCATTGTGATATGCGTGTGGTGGTCTACCAGGGGCCGTGGTGGTCATACAGCCTGACCGCTGGCGTCATGTTTGAAAGGCTCTGTGGGACTGGGCAGAGCTTGGTCTTGGTGATGAAGTTCTCCGATGTGTTCCTCAGGTCAGAGTGAAGATTCTGGGCAAGCTGCCGGAGGACACCAGAGGACCCCTGATGAAGCTGCACAACTGCCTGAACGGAAAAGTGAGTGTTTCCTGTCGGTTACATCATGAGCATCTCGCTCGACTTTGAAGAATAAAACTGAAATACTGTGACGAAAACCCGTTCACAGACCATTGAAGACTTTCTGACCAACATCGAGACGTGTGCAGAGGTGTGCGGCTTCATGCTGAAGAAGGGAGACAAGAAAAGGGAGAGGTAAGAAAAAACAACATTTGTATAGGTTTTTTTTCTCCTTTATTTTTTTAGCGAGGGTTGAGAGGCTAAGCTCAGCGCTTTAGTCCACGGAGGATCGTGGCGTGATTGCCGACACTTAACTTAACCAGTTGAATAAAAGTCAAACCCAAAGTTTCAAGTGAAACACTCAGCCCATTTAATTTCTCAGTGTCCATTTAGCTTGCTTCTTATTTCCATTCTCCGTACACAAAGTTACACTTAACACGTGTGTGTGTGTGTGTGTGTGTGTGTGTGTGTGTGTGTGTGTGTGTGTGTGTGTGTGTGTGTGTGTGTGTGTGTGTGTGTGTGTGTGTGTGTGTGTGTGTGTGTGTGTGTGTGTGTGTGTGTGTGTGTGTGTGTGTGTGTGTGTTCGTAACATTTCCGTCAAAATGCAGTATTACCCGTCGGCCTTTACGCTCGTGGGAGAGAGAGAACTGTCAACAACAGACATTTCAATGATCTGTTCGGGTTTGGAAACGGTATCATTTCCTTTTTGGCAGGCATGCTTAACACCGGAGCCTCGCTGCGGGGGAACTTTGGCGCTGTTCCGAGTTTGTTCTAATCCGTCAAAGTGACGGACTGCTTTCAGATTTTTCCGTCATAGATGGAAAATATTGGGTTAACGCGACCTCTGATTGGTTCCTACCTTTATATCCAGAGTGCTAATTGGCTCCTACGTGTGTATTTGAGACGTACTTCCTTGTAGTTGTGCTGAGTGTGATGGTGTCTCCAGGCAGGCACTGTTCCTGCACCGCCAGGCCCTGATGGAGCAGCTGAAGGAGACGGAGGACCCAGCTCTGGTGCTCCACCTGACCAGCGTGCTGCTGTTCCAGGGCTCCACCCACTGCATGCTGCACGCCCCGGGCCGCTGCGTGCCCCACGTCATCGGAACGCTCTGCGGCCGGATCCCAGCGGTGAGTCTGCCCCCCCCTGAGGGTCTACACAGATCATCATCATCCTCATCGATTAGGGTGTTTGGTTTTAGGTTGAAGGGTGTTCAAAAAGCCTTTTTCAAACTGGAATGAGATCTAATAAAATGGCATTTAACCCCGATGCCAGCTTCACCAGCTGTGTGGTTTGATTTGACCACCTGCAGCAGACCGAGTTGCACAGCCGGTCCCTGCTATTAACACTATTGTTTATATATGCAAACGTTTTGATTAGCTCATGTACGTTTTAGTAAAAACAATAATGCATCAGTGAAACAAACAGTGTGTTTTGTTTTTCAGGAGCAGCAACAGCTGGTGTCGGCCTATCAGAGCCTGGTGGTGAAGCAGCTGGTGAGCCAGAGTCAGAGCAGGAAGCAGGAGGAGGCCGAGGGGGAGGGGGAGGGGGAGCGGGAGGAGGAGGCCCGCAGCGTCCGCTCACAGCTCCTCATCCTCACCCCGCAGCTCAAAGACCTGACGCTGTCCCAGAGGAAGACGTCCACCGCAGAGGACTAGCATCAGAGAAGTGAATCTGTTCAGCCTCTCACATGTTCGGATGAATACTTTGAACTCTGCTGGAGCAGCTGTCGTCCTGTCCTTTTGTGATTTAGTCATGTGGACATAATTCTAAATGATTAAAGGGAATTCCTGTGGGATGTCTCCCTGCAGACACAGTTAACATGATCTAATTGTCCTGCAATCATTAAAGCTCTCGTCTTCCTCATGTGTGGAGCTACTTCTTGTAAAAGGTTGTGGAAGTGTCTGTGTGCTATGAGTCACTGTGCCTTCATGGCTGTAGAAACACTCGGGTCATATCCTTGCAAACAGCAACAGTTGGCAAAGAAACGTGCCTGTTCTGGAAACCAGAGGAGAGTCCAGTCTGCTGATGGCGCCATGCCGTCCAGCAAAGTGAAACTGAGGTGAAAATAAACTGTTCAATTCATAACTCAGCGTGGATGAACAGGGCTATCAGATCAGATGCATGACTAATTCAAGCTCCTTGATGAGGACAGTGAGTTATGTATACCTCACGTATTAAATGTGTATTAACGGGTTCAGTTTATTATTTATGTGAGGGCCAAAGTAATGGCATTGGGAAATATAAGTAGTTTGTCTCCCTCTTGTGACAAACTACAGATCATCAGATGAGGGTTATTTTCTCTGTAATGCTGTGTGTGAACACTAGAGGGCGCTGAGCAGGAACATCCCTTCAGTAGCCACTCAAATAAACGTTCTCTACATTTGGATGTCATACCACATCTCTGACAGTAGATACATCCTCCACAGAGCCAAAGACATTCCCTACATGTGGGGTTGATGAAATAAGACAGAACAGTCAAACATAAAATACAACTATAATGAATCAAATAAGAGATATACAACTTGGCACGAATACAAGTAATATGAGGTAAAGTGCAATGGTGTGGTTAGTAACGCCATGTGAGGAGTGATACTTCATTTAGTCACTATTAATATAGCAATATATTACAAAAATATCGTACAGTACATAATGTAATACAATATAATGTATCATATATCTTAACATGTTATGCTATGGTACAGTAGTTTAGAATATGATATGATTTATACCGGTGATAAAAGATGCCTTTCATGACATACTTAAATATATTTAGCAAAACATGATAATGATCCTTTGAACATATCATTTGTTCTAAATGTAATTGACACACTACACTAACTTGCTGAACTATAACATGCTCTACTATCACTTTTTATAGACAAAATAAAAATACTTTTATGACATACTTTACTTTGAATTTGTATAACTTTTGACATACTGTGACTATCATTTAATGCTACTATGACTGTCTGTTTTTATGAGAAACTATACCAAGGCATCTTATAACAGCCGTTATATTACATACTATACTAAATCTTTTGTTGTACATTATTTAAAATACAGTACTAAGTTTTTTGATGACATTCTGTTCCCTTCATATTCTTCTTCTGCTGCAGCTGCAACATGTACTCCGTGTGACTCAGGGGTTGAGTGGGGGGGCTCTGTGGAATGTAAACTGTGATAAAAAAACAGATTTAGTATTCAACAGTGCAGTCCTTCTCCGTTCTTCAGAAGCATCTCCTTGCTGTTTCCAGTGTCTTCATCAGACACAGACAGCAGCTAGCAGGATGATTCTACACTGAGCCGGTGGTTAAGTGATCAACCTCCCTCTTCTCCGTGTCTGGGGAAATGGAAGGAATCCTGCGAGCAGCCCGGGGAGCCCTGACAGACCTGATGGAGCGTCCTGAAGGTGAACTGTGTCCATCGTGTTGATCTCAGAGTCATGTGACCGTGGAGGCAGAGGCTGCCGAGGAGAATATGCATGTGTGAGGTCGTCATACACACATGCACATGCTCCACATCGCCATGGAAACAAGCATCTCCTCACGGAGGCAGGTTTCTTCTTCTTTATTTTTGCTCTCTGTTTTCCACTGAGGCCTCCGGCGACTTTGGCAAGTGAGAGATGTCAAATGAGGAATTTCAATGTAAAGAGAGATTTAAAAACAGCCTCCTACTCCCACAATATGATTCATACCAATACAAAACACTGATGCAAAATGCAAACCACACCAAGACCTTCATATCATAGGAAATAACAAATCATTCATTTTCCAAAATTAATTTGATTTAAGTTCTGTTCAAACCAAATCAGGAGCAGGTAGAGATGACCTTTATTACATGGCACCCTGCACAGGGAAGAGGTTATCGGGTGTGTGTCAGTCAAACTGTGGGTATGAATTCATCCGTCTATTGTTTTAGCTTTTAAATGATTACATGTAAGTATACAGATATCCAGAAACAAACAGTCCAAAACCTACAGATATCAAGAGAAAACAGAGAAAATAAATAAATCCTCACATTCAAAACAGATGGATGTTTTGAATTACCCTAACCCACATTTTCTCTCTCAAAATCATTATTAATCTGTTCAAACATTTAAGTTGCTTATGCATGTATTCTCCTTCAACCATACATGGATGTAATGGCTCTGCTGGCAGTGGTTAGTAATAATCCCGACTCTCGGTGTCCTTGCTTGCCTTGTTCAGCAGCGTCTATGTCTCATATCACCGTCCTCATCAGTGAGTTGTTTCAGTTGTCATGGAGATGACTAAAAACGACAGTGCTAGGAATTAACGTAGCCTTAAAAAAACGATATGTGTGTGACCAAAATCTTTCATCTTGAGTAGGAACCACTGAGCTGTCAGAACTAAGAGGAGGAACACATTGTTGCTTTGCTCTTCTCACGAGGTCTCCCATGATGCAAATTCATTTAAAGTCATGTCATTTAGTCATCTCTGTATGGAGATGGTGGGCTTTGTTTTTCACTGAAAACATGTTAGAGTACCATTTTAATCTGGCCCCAGTGGGATTCAGCCATTAGTGACGGCAGTATTCTCCCACTGAACAACACATGTAATTGACTCATACAATAAATATAAGCTATGTTTATCCTGTCAATAGAATTTATTTTTTATGTAAAACTCTATAAGCCTCTTCTAAAATGCACCTTTGCACTAATGATTCTACCCGTGGCGGTGCATAGCAACAACAACATTATGTATACAAGCATTTCTGAAATCCACTGTATGTGTGAGCAACAATGGTCCTCATATTGATTCAGCTGCTCATTGTTCAAACAGTGCAATCATATGTTCTGCCATTGCAAGATGATGAAGTATAACATTGCTGTCACTACAGGAGACAAGACCTTGCTATTCTAAACTGAAAATAAATGATATGGCATCTTCATGTCATGGACATTAACCAATACAGAGGAGATCTGATTCCCAGGAGACACGCTTATGGTTACATCCTGGTACTTGTTCCCATCAGGATTCAGAGCAGAGCAGCTTCCTTATACGCCAGGTACGAAATCAACAGATGACTGCAGTCATACTTCCTGTGAGATCAGATAAATGGCGTGGTAATGAGGAGGAAAAGCAGTGGCTGTATTCATGCATTTGACACATAGGCCTTCAGTAGTGTCCTACCTGAATAATCCACCTCTTAATACCATTATTATGACGTCACAGCTACAGAAACCTTAATATTATACAGAAACACAGTTGTTGCATCACAGACAGGTATGTAGCCCTTATGTTGTGTTTGGGTCTGCCGTGACCCGTTTCAAGTAAAAATTATATAAAAACTACCCTCTAGATTTTTTATCGGAACGAGGCTTCATGATATCCTCCACAACAGCTATATAAACACTAAAAAACAGATTTTGACCATTTTAGCCAAGTCTGAGGTCTCTAAAAAAAAGTGTATAATTTGGTGCTCCATAGGATTTTGGAAAATAGCTCGAAATAAGGTCTGTGGTTGACACACATTGAAGAGACGGATCACGTTTTGTTCAGTCGGATAATCTCCACATGTCTACCTACTTTTATAATTTTCGAATCATAAATCTAATCGATAGATTTATGATCGATGGGTTTATGATAGGGTTTTAGGACGCGTCACTGTGGCACTCTATAAAATTAATTCAAATTGAACATGCATTCATCTCAATGAAAATTGCCCCCTCTCTGAAGAACCAGCACCTTACCGTGGTAGAGAGGTTTGTGTGCCCTGATGAACCTGGGGGATGTGTTGTCTGGAACATTGTGTTACTGGTAGGGTCTCCCATGGCAAAGCCCGGGGTCCCCTTCTGGAGCCAGGCCCAGAAGGAGGACTCGTCGGCGAACGTCTGGTGGCCGGGCTTGCCACGGAGCCTGGCCGGGCACAGCCCGAAAAGGCAACGTGGGCAACACCTCCGCTTCTCCGTCCCGCGGGCCCACCACCTACGGGAAACAGCGATGGGGTCGGGTGCGCTGCCAGAAGGGTGGCAGTGAAAGCAGAGGGTCTCGACGGACCAGACCCGGGCGACAGAAGCTGGCTTTGGGGACGTGGAACGTCACCTCTCTGGGGGGGAAGGAGCCGGAGCTTGTGCGGGAGGTGGAGCGGTACCAGTTGGATCTGGTTGGGCTCACCTCTACGCACAGCGTCGGCTCTGGAACCTTACTTCTGGATAGGGGATGGACTCTATTCTTCTCCGGAGTTGCTCAAGGTGTGAGGCGCCGGGGGCAAGTCCCTGGTTGGGTGCTTCGTTGTTGGAGTTTACCCCAGTGGACGAGAGGGTCTCCTCCCTACGCCAGCGGGTTATGGGGGGGAAACTCTGACTGTTGTGTGTGCTTATGAACCAAACAGCAGTTCAGAGTACACGGCCTTCTTGGAAACCCTGGAAAGAGTCCTGTATGGGGCTCCTGAAGGGGACTCTTTAATCTTGCTGGGAGACTTCAACGCACATGTGGGCAATGATGGAGACACTTAGAGGGGCATGACTGGGAGGAACGGCCCCCCTGATCTGAACCGGAGTGGTGGTTTGTTACTGGACTTCTGTGCTAGTCATGGATTGGCCATAACAATCACCATGTTCGAACATAAGGATGCTCATAAGTGTACGTGGTACCAGAGCACCCTAGGCAGAAGGTCCATGATCAATTTCGTTATTGTATCGTCGGACCTGAGGCCGTATGTTTTGGACACTCGGGTAAAGAGAGGGGCGGAGTTGTCAACTGATCACCATCTGGTGGTGAGTTGGGTCGAGTGGCGGGGGAAGCCTCTGGATAGACCTGGTAAGTCTTAGGTGCCTCAAGGGACGGTAACCCTCGAACCTCCTGGTGGACACCGGTGGTCAGGGAAGCCGTCCGACTGAAGAAGGAGGCCTTCAGGGATTTGTTATCCCGGGGGACTCCCGAGGCAGTCGCAAGGTACCGACAGGCCCGAAGGGCAGCAGCCTCAGCCGTGGTCGAGGCAAAGCAGCGGGTGTGGGAGAAGTTCGGAGAAGACATGGAAAAGGACTTTCGGGCAGCACCAAAGTTGTTCTGGAAAACTGTCCGACACCTCAGGAGGGGGAAGCAGGGAACCATCCAAGCTGTGTACAGTAAGGATGGGACGTTTTTGACCTCAACTGATGGAGTGTTGGGGCGTTGGGGCGTTGGAAGGAACACTTTGAGGAACTCCTGAACCCGACAACTCCGCCCTCTATGTTAGAGGCAGAGCTGGAGTATGACGGGGGATCAACACCAATCTCCCGGGGGGAGGTCACTGAGGTCATCAAACAACTCCACAGTGGCAAAGCCCCGGGGGTGGATGAGATCCGCCCAGAAATGCTGAAGGCTCTGGGTGTTGAGGGACTGTCATGGTTGACACGTCTCATCAACGTTGCGTGGAAGTCGGAAACAGTACCGAAGGAGTGGCAGACCGGGGTGGTGGTTCCCCTTTTCAAAATGGGGGATCAGAGGGTCTGTGCCAATTACAGAGGCATCACACTACTCAGCCTCCCCGGGAAAGTTTACTCCAAGGTACTCGAAAGGAGGGTCAGGCCGATTGTCGAACCTCAGATTGAGGAGGAACAATGCGGATTCCGTCCTGGTCGTGGAACGATGGATCAGCTTTTTACTCTCGCAAGGATCCTGGAGGGGGCCTGGGAGTACGCTTATCCGGTCTACATGTGTTTTGTAGACTTGGAGAAGGCATATGACCGAGTTCCCAGGGAGTTACTGTGGGAGGTGCTGCGGGAGTATGGGGTGAGGGGATCTCTACTCAGGGCAATCCAATCTCTGTACTCCCAAAGCGAGAGCTGTGTCCGGGTCCTCGGCAGTAAGTCGGACCCATTTCCGGTGAGGGTTGGCCTCCGCCAGGTCACCAATCCTGTTTGTAATATACATGGATCGGATTTCGAAGCGTAGTCGTCGAGGAGGGGGTCTGCAGTTCGGTTGACTAAGGATTGCACCACTGCTTTTTGCATATGATGTGGTTCTAATGGCTTCATCGGTCTGCAGCCTTCAGCACTCACTGGATCGGTTCACAACCGAGTGTGAAGCGGCTGGGATGAGGATCAGCACCTCCAAATCTGAGGCCATGGTTCTCAGCAGGAAACCGATGGACTGTCCACTCCAAGTAGGGAATGAGTCCTTACCCCAAGTGAAGGAGTTCAAGTATCTCGGGGTCTTGTTCTCGAGCGAGGGAACAATGGAGCGTGAGATGGGCCGGAGAATCAGAGCAGCGGGAGCGGTACTGCAGTCGCTTTACCGCACCGTTGTGACGAAAAGAGAGCTGAGTCAGAAGGCAAAGCTCTCCGTCTACCGGGCCATTTTCGTTCCTACCCTCACCTATGGTCATGAAGGATGGGTCATGACCGACAGAACGAGATTGCGGATACAAGCGGCCAAGATGGGTTTTCTCCGCAGGGTGGCTGGTGTCTCCCTTAGGGATAAGGTGAGAAGTTCGGTCATCCGGGAGGGACTCGGAGTTGAACCGCTCCTCCTTCGCGTCGAAAGAAGCCAGTTGAGGTGGTTCGGGCACCTAGTTACAATGCCACCTGGGCGCCTCCCTAGGGAGGTGTTCCAGGCACGTCCAGCTGGGAGGAGACCAAGGGGTAGACCTAGGACCAGGTGGAGGGATTATATCTCTTCGCTGGCCTGGGAGCGCCTTGGGATCCCCCAGTCAGAGCTGGTTGATGTGGCCAGGGAAAAGAAAGTTTGGGGCTCTTTGCTGGAACTGCTACCCCCGCGACCCGACCACGGATAAGCGGGAGAAGATGGATGGATGGATGGAAAATTTCCCAGAAAAAATTATAAGTTACCATATTTTCAAAGGGATCATTTTTTATGAAATCTTTGAAATTGTTGATCTTAATATGAATGCAAACTCTCCCTAAATGACATTGGAAACTAAATGATGCAACAATTTATTTTAGACTTAACCTTAAGGCATCACTGAGCATCTTTTGAAAGTTTGGGATGATAGAAAATTCTAAAATGTAGCCCTATTGTACGGGACAGATGAGAGAAGTAAACAGTAAACAGTCTCAGTCATGCTAGCTAGACTGCATTAGCTAAGATTAGCCTTTAGCAGTTCTGGTGTTTTTTTGTAACGTTGGCAAAGCAAATTATTGAATTGGACGGTACATTTTATTTATTATGTTTTCAAATTGTCATTTTTGAAAGAAAACTATATTGCTTGGATAGTGTTGACGTTTCAAGGAAACTCCTTTAGAGGAAACATGGGAGAGATTTAGCCTTGCATGTTTGATTCAGATCAGCAGCGTGGTGTGCACAAATTGGTGACTAGCAGACTACCAGAGTAATATATCATTATATATATATATCAGGGTTTCCCACACATAGACTATACTTGGGCGGGCCGCCCAGGTATATTAACGGCCGCCCAAGTATATTTCGCGACCCATTTAGTTTTTTTTATAGTTTTTTTTTGTATTCGTCTGTGACCACGATGCCATCTGCGATCGATTAACTTGATCCCTCGCTCCCTTGCACTGATCTTGCCTCCTTCTGGCCTGTTAAGTGGCCTGCCTCACACAGGGTGACTGGCTGTCCACATGATGTGGCCTGCCGACATGGCCACTGTCATACAGATCATAAATCAAAGCCCTTGATTGGTCTCTGTGTGTCATTCAAGCTCGGGATAACCTCAGCTCAGGTGAGGTAAAGGACTCTGTGAGTGTTTATATAGTTAACTTAGTCTAAGTTCTCAGTGGGTCTCAAACGGTGTGGTCACCAGTTATGTAAACACATATTAAGGTGAAAAAAGGCAAGATACACTTTTAAAACTTGTTGAGAGAAAACTAGTCTTTGCTGCTGCCTCAAAGAGGAGCAGGGGGAGAGGAGGGAGACAGGAGAGGCTGATTCAGGAGCACAGACACACTCACAACTATAAATGAACCAAAAATAAATTAATAAACAAGTTTCAGTGTTTTTTTCATATTGGAAATGGTATGTTATTGGTTATGGCCATGATTTTATGATTATTGAAATGTATACAGTTCTGTTTAATATAGGTGTTTCCATAGATCTAGTCTCTTTATTTTCCCCTCAAAATGCACCAGATTGATGCATTTAACTCCAAAATAAAATCTTACCGGGGGGGCATGCCCCTGGACCCCCATAGAGGATTTGAGGTCGACCCCCACTAAAAATCACATGGATAGGTTCCTAAATACATTTATAAATACATTAATTTTTTTAAATAGTAACCCATTTCCATATGTTCATGTGTGGGTAGTAGATTTAAACTATAGGGCTATCATTATGGGCCCTGCCTGTACCCGTTCGCTCTGCCATCGCGTGAAGTGTCTGCTAACAAGCGACCAACAGAAAGGTTAAGCTTTTTTTTTTCGAGCAACAGAAAGGTTAAGCTTTTTTTTTTCGGGCACCGGCACATTTCTGCAGACTCGCGCTACTTTCCTCAGTCAGTGTCAGGCCCCACTGAGGAGAAGTAAGTGGAACGAGTGGTGTCATAAATGTTGTATTTGATATGTTAATAGATTGTTTAATGTTACACTTCACACAAGCCAAACTTGTTTGCAGTTAATGTCTATATTTTTTTGTGTAACTGTAGTTTATATAATGTGCAGTGCTTCAAACAGTGTTTGTGAGCTTTCTAAAGTGTAGCTATGCTAACCTAGCATGTGGGTGTTTTCTTCCACTGAAGGTGTTAAGTTAGAAAGCTGATGAAGCCATTTCCTGCTTTAATTATAGG
The DNA here is from genome assembly GCF_902827115.2 of Pseudochaenichthys georgianus. NCBI lineage: Eukaryota > Metazoa > Chordata > Actinopteri > Perciformes > Channichthyidae > Pseudochaenichthys > Pseudochaenichthys georgianus. The sequence continues at coordinate 2,811,592 of NC_047526.1, read as the reverse complement.
CTGTTTTGCACAGGTATGTGGGAATTCTTTTTGTGTTTTGTAACTGTAAATTGTATTGTTTGTTTTGCAAGTGTAAATTAATGGTTATATTTTTATATATTAATTTACAAAGAAAAGCCGGGTTGCCACCATGGATAAATGTATATCTGTTAATTGTATTATTTAGAACTCTGTGTATACTTTCCTGAGTTAGCTTCAGGCCCCACTGAGGAGAAGTGTTAAAGTGGACCTATCATGCTATATTTGAATAATATATTGTAGGGCCATACCTATATAAAACAGATCATGCATTTTAGCTATGCCTCATTTCGCTCTATTTGCTGTATTCCAGCCCTGTTTTTGCAAGGGCTGATTCTGTGGCAAATGAGCTGCAGCTGACCACGCCCCCCTGCAAAGGAGGGGGGCGAGGCACGAGCGTCATGTTACCATGATGTTACCATGCCACGGTAACCCCCCATTACCCTGATAGGTGGAGAGTTGTTCATATAGGCTGAGCTCCTTGTTTCTGACGCCAGAGATATTTCAAATCTGGATCAGTCTGTATCAGATCCGTTGCAGCCCCGTTTTTAGAGATTTGGGTATAGAGGAAAATAGAGAGGGTTGTGTTTTCTGACACTTGGTGAGTTCCCTGACACACCGGGGACACATATTCATGTATAAAAGACGTACAAAAGTGCATTTTGCATGATAGGTCCCCTTTAAGTTAAAAAGCTGATGAAGCCATTTCCTGCTTTAATTATATGCTGTTTTGCACAGATAATAAATCCTGGTTGGCAAGAAAGAAGTCGTTTGCATTCAATCACACAACACAATGCAGAGATCACATGTGGCGTCAAACCAGACCGGTTCCACAAGCATCAGCTAATGTAATGCTGGAATGCTGTGATGATCTCTGGTTTCTGGCTTTGGGGGGGGGTTATTTCCCGTTGCCAACAAATGAACAACAATCATGGAACGTGAAACTGACTGATACCCAAAGGAATAATTATAATGCCAGAGTGCTACACAGTTGGATAACCACAAGTGGCTCTTTGACTTTATCTCATCTCCTTAGGTGAGCATCACTCCATGCAGCGTCACCACGCATCCTTCTGAGACATCTGCATGTTGCTGTTGCTTGGTAATAGTCTGCAGTGCTATGATTAAAGTGAGCTTCAAAGCTCTGGGCACGCTCATTACTCACTGCTGGCTGCATAATGAATCCCAGAGAGGAAGCTGATCAAAACCCCATCCTTTAGAATCACAAATCTGCCCAGCGATTCAAAGTCAACACTGTATCTCAGGTCTGTATCTCACCGTCTGTATCTCACGTCTGTATCTCACGTCTGTATCTCACCGTCTGTAACTCACGTCTGTATCTCACCGTCTGTACCTCGTACCTCACCGTCTGTACCTCACCGTCTGTATCTTACCGTCTGTATCACGTCTGTATATCACCGTCTGTATCTCACCATCTGTATCTCACCATCTGTATCTCACCGTCTGTACTTCACCGTCTGTACCTCACCGTCTGTACCTCACCGTCTGTATCTTACCGTCTGTATCACGTCTGTATCTCACCGTCTGTATCTCACCGTCTGTATCTCACCGCCTGTACCTCGTACCTCACCGTCTGTACCTCAGCGTCTGTATCTCACGTCTGTATCTCACCGTCTGTATCTCACCGTCTGTACCTCACGTCTGTACCTCACGTCTGTACCTCACCGTCTGTATCTCACGTCTGTATCTCACGTCTGTATCTCACGTCTGTATCTCACGTCTGTCTCTCACCGTCTGTATCTCACCGTCTGTACCTCACATCTGTATCTCACCGTCTGTACCTCACGTCTGTATCTCACCGTCTGTACCTCGTACCTCACCGTCTGTACCTCAGCGTATGTATCTCACCGTCTGTATCTCACCGTCTGTAGCTCACCGTCTGTATCTCAGCGTCTGAATCTCAGCGTCTGAATCTCACGTCTGTACCTCGCCGTCTGTACCTCGCCGCCTGTATCTCACCGTCTGTATCTCACCGTCTGTATCTCCCCGTCTGTATCTCACCGTCTGTATCTCCCCGTATGTATCTCACCGTCTGTATCTCACATCTGTACCTCACCGTCTGTATCTCACCGTCTGTATCTCACGTCTGTACCTCACCGTCTGTATCTCACGGTCTGTATCTCACCGTCTGTACCTCACCGTCTGTACCTCACCGTCTGTACCTCACCTTCTGTATCTCACCGTCTGTACCTCACTGTCTGTACCTCACCGTCTGTATCTCACCGTCTGTATCTCACCGTCTGTATCTCGCTGTCTGCAGCTCACCGACTGCAGAGGAGGGTGGGGTCTGAATTCTGACTGAAGGATGACCTGCTGACCTTTCTGCACGGTCAGCGTTTCCCACATGAAGCCGAGCTGCCAGCCGCTTCATTTACTCTGCTTTCATGTGTCGGCCCACACAGATTAGCTTCTCTTTGTAGCGTCTCATGGGCTGATATTAAAGTAGACTGCTCTGAAAGGTTTTCCAATTAACATTAGATGTGACCTACAATCATATTCATTACACAAGCAATAAGACATGGGCAGGTCAGACTGCAAACATTTCACATAACTCAAGGTAGAAATTCAATGTATTAAAAAAAAAAAATAGAATTAAGATTGTAAACTTCACAATGTACATTTTTCATTTAGAGACTGAAAGGAACCGGCTGCCCAAACTCGATTGTTCAATCTGACCATTGATTGACAGTTTTAGAATGGACCTGCTCCATATCTGGGGATAAGACACTGTTTGATGAATGTTGACATGTCTCTAATATTGATTGAGTTATAGCAGGTAACACAGATAGAGATTCAGTGGCCAAGGGGCTACCAGAGAGATGTAAGTCCAGAATGGAATACTGAAGAAGCTGACCGGTGAGTAATGTTTCAACAGGTATTAAAGTAACTGAGGTTTGAAATGTAGAAAGAACATATTTACAGTTAAGCTAAAACATAGTAATGTAATGAGACAAAATGTAATTTAAACACCATCATGTAACTAGCCTGGTAAAGAAGTAAGAGCCATAGACTTTATTGTTTAGGTCATTATGGGGATATACATTTCATCTACATTTATAATAGAAAGACATTTGAGGACAGTTTGTTGGAATTCTGTATTCATTTTTTCAGCGGGATAATATCTAAGCACTGACGGGTAGAAGCAGTATCACCAGGAAGCCATTCACTTTGTTAGTATTGTGATTTTGGTTGTTTTTGAATCCATAACATTAGTGTGTTTCTTTACCAGAAACATTAGCAGTTCAAATCATATTTAGATTTTTAATGGGATCTCAAGGATTTCATTTAAAAATAAACACAGATGCTTGTCAGAAATTCAGAGCTATTGAAATATGTTATTTAGTTTACCTAAAGATGTTGGGGTTCTTATTTAGTTGGCACAGTCCAAGTATTAAGATTCTGAAGCTGCACAATTAATTTAGAAAACCTGTGCACAGACGTCTGTTGTTTTAAGACACCCCACCAACAGGCTCTAAGTGGCCACGCACTGGTGGGTCAAACAGCCGAGGGCCCCAGAGCCCGGAGCGTAGGCTTGAGGGATTTGTATCAGATTTCTCCACACAGGTTGCTGACGCCAAAAGGGGGACCCGAGACGCAGGAGGCTGACTGTCAGCAGGACAAAGTGGATCAACCCCAGGCTCTCCGGCCCCAACCGAGTGACCCAGCGGACATCCCATGCCGTCCGCCTACAAGGAAAGGGGGACAGCTCGTACCACGGGAGCCAGTGTGCGGTCGGGAAAACACCTGCGAGGACCCTAGACGACATCAGGACGGATCTGGCTCTCGTCATGGAGGTCGACTCGGATGCTGTCATCAGCGGACTGGAGGAGAAGGACCTCGAGGACATCCATCCAGCAGTCGTCCCAGGAGGCATCATCATCGGATCGGGGAAGGAGGATCGGGAGGACATCCATCCAGCAGTCGTCCCGGGAGGCATCATTATCGGACCGGAGAAGGAAGATCGGGAGGACATCTATTCAGCATCGACTCGGAAGCCGCCATCAGCGAGCCGGAGGAGAAGGAAGACATCTCTCTAGCAGGCAGCCCAGAAGCCGCCGTCAGCGGATCAGAGGGGACAAAGACACGGCAAGCCAGGACGGCACAGGGGACTCCACTCTCCGCTGAAACAGGAGTGTGTGTTAAGTACAACAAGACGGTGTATGGAGCCAGCCAGGCCTGCCAAGCTATGGGCAGCCTCTACCATGACAGCTGCTTCACCTGCAGCGCCTGTAGTCGAAGGCTGAGAGGGAAGGCGTTCTACTATGTCGGAGGAAGGGTTTTCTGTGAAGAGGACTTTCTGTACTCTGGGTTCCAGCAGTCTGCAGACAAGTGCAACGCATGTGGACATCTGATCATGGACATGATCCTGCAGGCCCTGGAGAAGTCGTACCACCCCGGTTGTTTCTGCTGCGTCATCTGCAACGAGAGCCTGGACGGAGTGCCCTTCACTGTGGACACTGAGAATAAAATCTACTGTCTGAAAGACTACCACAGGGTCCTGGCGCCTAAATGTGCTGCGTGTAACCAGCCCATCCTGCCCTCAGAGGGGTCTGATGAAACCATTCGAGTTGTATCCATGGACAAAGACTATCATGTGGGTGTTGTTGTGTGCCGTGCATCCGCTCATTATGTGTCAGACTAATCAGTTCCACCATTGAGGGAAAAGCTGCTTCTCCCCCTCCTGCCACTGTTGGCCTGTGTCTCGGAGGGAGAGGACGAGTATGGAGACTCAGCAGACAAGGATGCAGTTTTTTGCCATAAGAAATTGCTATGAAGGGCTGTTTCCAAATGTTTAAAGGGCTCTAAATATAATGTTGAGAGATGAACACAGTGGAGAGGAGTGACAATAGTTACGGTTCAAGTGCCTGGTGTAAGTTGCACTCTTTTTTAAGAGTGCGAAAGAGGGAATTGTGGAAATTGATGTGAGATATTGTACCGAAGAAGTGTGTTACATTTGAAATGGCAGAAAGTCTTGTTGCAATTTCCAGATATTAAAAGAGGTCCCTTTGAGTTTCTCTGGTAATTATCAATAGTAGCAGTTAAGTGAATACTGTTCAAACAATACCTGTGTTTGTGTTTTATATTGATTTATCTGTTTTATCCTTTCATAAATGTGAGGACTAAAATGGCGATAGACAAAGGGCTGTTAAGAGTAAACTGGGTTTTATTGCCATGTGCGGGGGAGGTGGAGATATGCAGGACAGGGTGCTTGGTGGGGAAAGAGTATATTCTGCTTAAGATCTCAAGCAGGTCAGGTTTCAGGGAAGTCTACATATCTTGAATAAGTATATGTGTGGGTTCATACATTCCTGTGTGTTAATAGTTGAAGGAACAAAAGGTACATTTTTCCTCTCAAATATAGAGAGGTTTTTTATAGATTCCTGAAACAATGTTCCCTTTTTCTTAAAAGTAGATTAGCGCAATAGTCTTTTTCCTTGACTTTTTACCTGTTTATCAAAAGGGTGTTTTAAGCTATTTGTGAAGAAGGAAGATGCAGAATTAATGGAGATTTCTGTTTTGAGTGTAAAGATTATCCCTTAGAATGTTTTTCTGGGTTAAACCATCGATAGGCTTTGCAAATTGGGAGGGACATTTCCCCTGATTTTAATGAGGTGCATCCTGCAGGCCTTCCCAACACCTGTGGCTTTCAAAGCTGCCCGCGCTGATTCCCTGTGAGATAGCGTTTTGGTATCTCCCAAATGAAACGCCACCCTTTTCCTGTTTTCCTGTTAGTATTAGGAAAATGTGTATCTGGTTTTTTGGTCTCTCTCCATGCGCTGACAAGACGAAAGGATGTCCGCAGCGCGTGAATAAGGGCGGGAGTACTCCACACGTTGCTTATATGATTCTTTGAATTGTATAGTAATGTATTATATTATATTGTATTGCATTATTACTTTGTTTAATTAAAACGGATTATTGTTTAACTGGTATCCTGGTGTCTTCTAATTCCCTCCCTGTTATGATTTCAAGCAGGACTCGCCAAAACAACACGCGGTGAGGAGTTGGGTTGTAAGAACCCCAAACCTACAACAAGATCTATTATATTATTTTATAATAGTAAAACACTGCTTAAAAATGTACAAAGAAGAGGATCAGGTATTTCTATTGGAGATGCTTTTCTTATTCTTTCAATTATTATAATATATCATTAGCTTCTGGAGGTGGCAGCTACTCAAGAGGCTGTGTGTGTGTGTGTGTGTGTGTGTGTGTGTGTGTGTGTGTGTGTGTGTGTGTGTGTGTGTGTGTGTGTGTGTGTGTGTGTGTGTGTGTGTGTGTGTGTGTGTGTGTGACTGCAAGGTTAACAAGAGTGTGTGTGTGTGTGTGTGTGTGTGTGTGTGTGTGTGTGTGTGTGTGTGTGTGTGTGTGTGCGTGTGTGTGTGTGTGTGTGTGTGTGTGTGCGTGTGTGTGTGTGTGTGTGTATGTGTGTGGTGTGTGTGTGTGTGTGTGTGTGTGTGTGTGTGTGTGTGTGTGTGTGTGTGTGTGTGTGTGTGTGTGTGTGTGTGTGTGTGTGTGTGTGTGTGTGTGTGTTCAAAAGTGAATGTGCTTTATTCTCAGAGCATGCACTGTGTGTCTGCTGATGTCATTGTGAAAGTTTGGAGCACAGCTCACACACTTTCATTCAGCTGGACAGATGGAGCCAGAATCATCCTACATGATTTTAGGGTTAAAATATGACATATCTGATGAAACTGATTCTCCCTTGTTGAACACAAATCAATAATGAATTGCACCATGTTAGCATTATATTCTCAAATGGTGTCCCTTCAGAAACGGATGAAGGATAAGGATTGTCCCATATCTCCTCTGCTCCTTTATATAACAGGCTTCAGATTCTTACGGCCCGTCCACACGCTTCAACGCTTCTGCCCATTCACTTTGAATGGGGTGACGTCATGCTTTGCCGAACTGCATTGTGGGAGCGTTGCTCGCTTCAAACGTTGAGCAATGTTCAACTTTTGAAGCTTCGGCGGAAGCGTCAGCCAATCAAATCATATGCCAGTACAAGCTCTAGCCAATCAAACCGCGTGCTTGTGTGTCAGGGGCGGGAGATCCATGTGATTGGTTGTTGGTCAAGTTTCAAGACAAGCTCACCTGCAAGCTTCAACGCATGCCGCTGTGGGACGCTGCGTTACAGTTTATGACGTCAACGTTTATGAAATGTGTTTTTTTATTTACAAAATATATTCAGGAAAAGGGGGTCACTCCTATGCACTTCAATACATGCTTCACAAGAAATTCACAGGTTCATTTTTATGAAACACGCCACTCATCAAACCTCCACCCCCAAAGTGTCTCGGAGAGCTCAGTCTGCCCTCCGTTTCAGGGGAGCAAAGATGGCCTTCCAACCAAAACAAAAACTGTACCTCACTGCATTGCTTTTAAAAATACCCTAAAAAATAATTTGGCCACGGTGTGATGTGGTGTGATGCCGGGGTTTTATAGAGTTATTTTTGTTAAAATGTTAAGTAGTACATGTTGTTCTTAAAGTTTGAAATTTTGCAATTGTTGGTATATTGATCTTGTGTTTTATGCAAAATTGTGATTTTAACATTAGAAATAGGCTTTAAATAAGCCCAATGTTTTTTTTTTGCCTCTTCCTGCACTGTTTGTAATTTTTTATCTGCGATGTTTTTGTATTATGTATTGTGCTAACCATTAAAACCTTAAACTAACAAAACGTAACTGCAACACAGTTCAACAGATGCTGTCTCCTCTACAAACAGACCTGTGAGCCTGAGACACACACACACACACACACACACACACACACACACACACACACACACACACACACACACACACACACACACACACACACACACACACACACACACACACACACACACACACACACACACACACACACACACACACACACACACACACACACACACACACACACAGCAGCTCTGTTATCAGCTGCATCCTGCTGTCCTCTCCACTCCTGCCATCGGCAACCAAAGCTTGCTTGGGGAATATCATTGCATGGAGGCGAAATGCTCTCAGCAGAGAAAGTGACAGGAAGTGGAGTCCCTGAGTGGAAAGAGCCGTCAGGTGACGCTCTGGAAGCAGGATAATTAACACAGAGCTGCACAAAATTTATCCCACAAACACACCAGACCGGACACCTACATGACACAGGGGGGGGGGGGGGGGGAAATGCAACAGTGTTGTTTTACTGTCCTCACGTAAATGGCCTCATGAGGAAGAAACACCAGCATGGATCATTAACAGGACGACGCATTCACATGCTTCTGTATCCCAGCTTTTAGAAGCAATAGTTGATCCATGTTATGTATCCATGAGATATTAATCCATGAGAAAATATTAAAACCCAAATGTGCAAACATGTTTCTTCACCAACTCAACAACACGTTTACAAAAAGCACTGCACATAAAAAACGCTGAAAAGACAACCGTGGTTACAAGCTAAAAAAACAACATTAACAATCAAAAGACGCTAACTATATTATTCTGGTAGCCGGCTAGTCACCAATTTGTGCACACCACACTGCTGATCTGAATTGGGTTGGGAGGGTTACTTTAAAAATGTAATCCATCCATTACAATTAATAGTTAACTAGAAAATGCAATCAGTAACATAATCTGAGTATCAAAATATAAAAGTAATGTATCCTGATTACTTTCCGTTACTTTTGGATTACCTCAATATCAAATACAATGCAAAGAAATAAAATAAAAGATAAATAATAATATGTTTTCTATTGAAGTGTATTATGTAAGACAACATAACAATGTGACCTTATAAAAGAGGACATGTGGTCTCTTGAATTATAGGATATGAAGCTAGAAGCTACCTTACAGTACACAGTTGATCCGGAGTCCTGTCGGTTAAAGTGTTTCATAGTTAGCTTAGCTAAGCATCAACCTAGCACTGAAATATATGGATGTTATGTGACAGTATTTCTGAGAAAAAGTCAGCTGAAATGGTGGCATAGTTGCCACTGCTTTACATGTCAACAGCAGGTTTGAACGTATTTGCAGCAGTAAATGTGGTTGTTTGGCCACTGACGTTGCCATAACAACACCTGCATTTAAATGTGCAACCTCTTTTTATGACAGATTTTTGCAAGAAATTATAATTCTTCTGAATGATATTCCTATTGACAGCTAGTTTCTATGTGAACATTATGAGATGGACAGCCAGAGAGAATAAATGAAAAACAGTTATGAAATACTATATGACAAAACAAGAATACAGTTTAAGTGATTTGTAAAATATCCATAAAGAAAAATCTGTTTACAGTTCTGTTTCATATGGGTGTTGAAAGATGTATCCATAGATCTCTTAATTTTGCTCTCAACGTGCACCAGATTGATGCTTTTAACTTCAATATTTAAAAATAAATCTTCCCGGGGGAGCATGCCCCCGGACCCCCCTAGACGAGGTTAGGTCCACGGTGTTTACATGCTTATTTATACAATATGTGTGCTTATGCTAACATCATAAGACAAAAGGTGGTTCTGTGTTGTGTGTAGTGAGAACGCGCTAGAGTGAGTGGGGCCCCCAAGCCAAAGCTCGCTTAGGGCCCCCAAAAGTCTAGGGCCGGCTCTGCATGCGACCATTAGATATTGAGAGTACAAGATTGTCTACTGTGGACGATTATTTTTCAAATAGATAAGCAATCTGTCCAATCCAAATGATTCCACTAAATATTCCCAAAATTAATCAAAATCAGTCCACAGAGTACAAATATTGTTATTTTCTGTTTAAAACTGCCATTTTTGTATACTGAAAATGTTAGAAATGGACTCCAAAATGGTCCAAATCATGCCACGTCCACACTGTTGTCCACGCTATAATGCTTATTAATGCCAATTAACACATATTTTGCTATTTGTGCAAAGTTAGTATCCGGCAGTTTCTATGTGCTGGGGACCCGTACTATATTTCTAACATAACACTTTGGGGTACTATTTCCGGGTTCACTATAGAGTGGCGAAGTCCCTCCCCTTCCGGTGGACCTCCATGGCATCTTATTTCGGAAAAATTATGTATTGAAGTCAATGGAGAGAGAAAGATTATCTTTCGATCCCGTTTGAATTGTGCCACGAATTACACATATGATGTTTGTCAATTTAAAAGATAATTTTGCAAGTCAAGAAAATGTGTCGTAAAACTGTGAAGTAACACATTTTTTTGTGTGAAACACTCAATGAACTACATCTCTGGGCTGCAGTCGAATAGTCCATTTAGCTTAGGAACCTTTCTAACCGAGTGAAATGACCCGGAAGTTCCTCAGTGGCAGCCATGATAAGTGCCATTCGAATTCTAGATGAAAGGAAAGGAGTTTTCAAACTTACTTTATAACCTCCTTTAGCTTAGGAACCACTGGACCTCCCTCACCGAAAGGAGAAGTGAAAATGCTGCCCCACAATGCCTTGCAGCCGCAGAATTTGCCGTCACTCAACAGTCGGCCGTTCCCGGAAACAGCCGATTATGACCGAGAAATTATATCATGAAAGTTACGGTGCTTATTAAGCTTTTTAAAACGTAGGTGGCAACTTGCCAAAGTGCTTTGTTTTGAACGTTCATCAGTATTATAATCAAAAAGAGAAATATGAACGTTAGTTTTTTCTGAAATGATCAAATAAAGTCAACACTCTTTTATTGCATTTTAACACTCTAAATATTTTATATTATTATTTTGATGGAAAAATTTGCTTATTTCTTCAATACCTTCCAGGTCATGTGACCTAATCACTCAAAATCAATGTTGGGTCAAAGAACTACACTGGCTGCATAGGACACACCTCTTTATATTGCATTTTAATACTTTAAATATTTTTATATTAATATTTTGATGGGAAAATTAGCTTATTTCTTCAATACCTTCCAGGTCATGTGACCGATTTACTCAAAATTAATGTTGGGTCAAAGAACTACACTGGCTGCATAGGACACACCTCTTTTTATTGCATTTTAACACTCTAAATATTTTATATTAATATTTTGATGGAAAAATGAGCTTATTTCTTCAATACCTTCCAGGTCATGTGACCGATTCACTCAAAATCAATGTTGGGTAAAAGAACTAGATTGGCTGCATAGGACACACCTCTTTTTATTGCATTTTAACACTCTAAATATTTTATATTATTATTTTGATGGAAAAATTAGCTTATTTCTTCAATACCTTCCAGGTCATGTGACCTAATCACTCAAAATCAATGTTGGGTCAAAGAACTACACTGGCTGCATAGGACACACCTCTTTATATTGCATTTTAATACTTTAAATATTTTTATATTAATATTTTGATGGGAAAATTAGCTTATTTCTTCAAGACCTTCCAGGTCATGTGACCGATTTACTCAAAATTAATGTTGGGTCAAAGAACTACACTGGCTGCATAGGACACACCTCTTTTTATTGCATTTTAACACTCTAAATATTTTATATTATTATTTTGATGGAAAAATTAGCTTATTTCTTCAAGACCTTCCAGGTCATGTGAGCTAATCACTCAAAATCAATGCTGGGTCAAAGAATTACACTGGCGGCATAGGACACACCTCTTTTTATTGCATTTTAACTCTCTAAATATTTTATATTATTATTTTGATGGAAAAATGAGCTTATTTCTTCAATACCTTCCAGGTCATGTGACCGATTCACTCAAAATCAATGTTGGGTAAAAGAACTAGATTGGCTGCATAGGACACACCTCTTTTTATTGCATTTTAACACTCTAAATATTTTATATTATTATTTTGATGGAAAAATTAGCTTATTTCTTCAATACCTTCCAGGTCATGTGACCTAATCACTCAAAATCAATGTTGGGTCAAAGAACTACACTGGCTGCATAGGACACACCTCTTTTTATTGCATTTTAACACTCTAAATATTTTATATTATTATTTTGATCGAAAAATTAGCTTATTTCTTCAAGACCTTCCAGGTCATGTGAGCTAATCACTCAAAATCAATGCTGGGTCAAAGAATTACACTGGCGGCATAGGACACACCTCTTTTTATTGCATTTTAACTCTCTAAATATTTTATATTATTATTTTGATGGAAAAATGAGCTTATTTCTTCAATACCTTCCAGGTCATGTGACCGATTCACTCAAAATCAATGTTGGGTAAAAGAACTAGATTGGCTGCATAGGACACACCTCTTTTTATTGCATTTTAACACTCTAAATATTTTATATTATTATTTTGATGGAAAAATTAGCTTATTTCTTCAATACCTTCCAGGTCATGTGACCTAATCACTCAAAATCAATGTTGGGTCAAAGAACTACACTGGCTGCATAGGACACACCTCTTTTTATTGCATTTTAACACTCTAAATATTTTATATTAATATTTTGATGGAAAAATTAGCTTATTTCTTCAATACCTTCCAGGTCATGTGACCGATTCACTCAAAATCAATGCTGGGTCAAAGAAAAAAAGGGGGACTTTCCAATAATGCTATGAGCATTTGTTTCCATTTTGCTTTCCTCCTCTCCCATTACATGTCCACTTTCCTCCAGTTTCAAGTCCCGAGTATGCAAAATGCACTCGTCGAGGTACATTTAGCTCTGTTTCACCGAACGAGTGTACTCCTCTGCATCAAAAAACACACACATATGATAACAAACATCAAGGGCTTCCTGCATACTTGTGCAGTTCAGGATGTACGCAAAACAGAATGTTGCATATTCCTGTGTGCCTCTGTCTACAGTTTTTTTTCCAAATGCTTGTGACACAGCCTTCATGATATGAGCAGAGCACAGATGCAGCACAGTGAAGTTAGGAATCAGTTCAGTTTATCCAGACACTATCTCAAATGCTCTGTCAAGGTACACTGACATATTTTCCCTGTTAAAAGACAGAAGCACACTGTTTATCAGAGCCCAACTATAATCTGTCTCAACCTGTGCTATCTTTCTTTTTGTTATGTAAGACAACTTTCTTTTAAATTCCATGAGCCAATGGGAAATAGATTGAATGGAATGGCTGTTGGTGATCAGTTCTGTGACAGGCAAGGGAGGCTTATCCTTACCCATTCCGGGCAAAACCAAAGCATAATACAAGACCCGCTTATTTTGATCAGGAATTTTCTGTATCACGTTGCCTGTGGCATCAAGGTAGAGAGTCGTAGGTGTTGGCTTTTTCAAGTGCTCAGTCAATATCTTTATTCCAGCATCTGTGTATAAATGTACAGCAAACGGATCAATTTGTAGGAGCTGAAGATAGCCTTTTGATGATGCATGACTGCTGCTCTCTTTGATTATTTTTTGATTCAACATGAGTTCAAGCATCATGTCATCGTGGAGCCTTGCACTTTTCTTCACTTCAGAGGATATTTTCTTTAACACGTCTTTGGTGAGGCTTCTGCTTATGTTACCAGCCATTATTTCCTCTACTGGTGTCTGTCTTAACATAGTGTAATAATAATTGCTGACACCACTGGTTAAGGCTTTGGAAATTGTTCCTCTTCTTGTGTATTTTCCTAACCCTAACCCTAACCCAACATTGATTTTGAGCGAATCGGTCACATGACCTGGAAGGTATTGAAGAAATAGGCTCATTTTTCCATCAAAAATATTAATATAAAATATTTAAAGTATTAAAATGCAATAAAAGGAGGTGTGTCCTATGCAGCCAGTGTAGTTCTTTGACCCAGCATTGATTTTGAGTCATTAGGTCACATGACCTGGAAGGTATTGAAGAAATAAGCACATTTTTCCATCAAATTATTAATATAAAATATTTCAAGTAATAAAATGCAATAAAAAGAGGTGTGTCCTATGCAGCCAGTGTAGTTCTTTGACCCAGCATTGATTTTGAGTGAATCGGTCACATGACCTGAAAGGTATTGAAGAAATAGTCTAATTTTTCCATCAAAATATTAATATAAAATATTTAGAGAGTTAAAATACAATAAGAAGAGGTGTGTCCTATGCAGCCAGTGTAGTTCGTTGACCCAGCATTGATTTTGAGTGATTAGGTCACATGACCTGGAAGGTATTGAAGAAATAAGCTAATTGTTCCATCAAAATATTAATATAAAATATTTAAAGTATTAAAATGCAATTAAAAGAGGTGTGTCCTATGCAGCCAGTGTAGTTATTTGACCCAGCATTGATTTTGAGTGAATCGGTCACATGACATGGAAGGTATTGAAGAAATAAGCTAATTTTTCCATCAAAAATAATAATAAAACTTATCAAGTATTAAAATGCAATAAAAAGAGGTTTGTTCAACAAATGCATGCTCTAGCGTGGATTTGCTTCACATTCACTCGATCGGGAAGCTGTCGATTTATTAAAAAGAAAAAATGTCTTGTGTAATTGAAAAGTCATTTGTTGATGGTCCCTAAGTGAAAGCCTCGTTTCGCGGACACACCTCTTTTTATTGCATTTTATTACTTTAAATATTTTTATATTAATAATTTGATGGAAACTGACGCTGCTGGCGGTTCCGCGAATATCCGTCGAATATCCAACCTAAAACTAAATTCACCGCGGTCCGGAGTGAAGTCATGACGACTGGATCTGAATTATGTTTTCGTATTTGGTGGTTTGTGTCCCAGCAGTCGATCAGCTGTGCGCAGCGTCTCCACTCCAGCCTGTGCATCTCAACCCCCCCTCCACGCAGCAACCCTATATCCACCAGTTAGAGGAAATACAACTAATGTGTTGTGTTATATTAGCTGTACAATTTACCACATATGGTGTTCTTAGTTTCCATACCTACTGTGTTTTACGAGCGACTTATCAAGTCTTAGCAAACGGCATAAAACATTATTAAACATGGTAGTATATACAGTGGCGACTGGTCATTAGGGGCAGGTGGGGCACAGCTCCACCTAGTGTCAGCAGAAAGTATTAAAATAATGATTACAACAAAATGCAAAAAATAAATTAAAAAATATATAAAATATATTTTAAGATCATGTTTAATCATCTGATTCGTCTGTACATTGCTGTTTTAGTATGTGTTCTTCTAATTAGTGTCTACAGTGTGTGCTTATTGAGCTGTTTGGAGCCATGTGGGACAAAACCTGATCCTGCCCCTCCCTCTGACTGTCTAAGTCAGGGGTGGGCAATTATTTTTCCCAGGGGGCCAAATGAGCAACTGAAAATATTTTGGAGGGCCGGGCCAAAATGCCGAACTCAATTATGCATAATATACATTTTATTTCTATATAAAAAGCAGTAAATGGCATTGTTTTGACCGCTGGTAAGAGTGTATGTTATTATTTGGCAATTAAAAGGTGAGATTAGCTTTCAAAAATATCATTTATTCAAATATAATTTCCAAAATGTGAAACATTTGACTCATTTTCAGTCACATTAATAACAAAGGGCATTTTGAGTTTCATATACTATTGAAACAAGGATTTTCTTAGCTTTCTAAAGACATCACATCATCTTTGTAGCCAAAATAAACAAGACATGTCACTGAACTGTGTAACTGTGTAAAGAAAAGTGTCCCAGTTTTCTAGCCTTTTTGACTTGACATGCCTATATTAAACATTTAATGTTTTCAGAACTGTGCAAAAAAAAAAAATCATCAAGTGTCCCATTTCACTTGTTATATTTCCACATTTTAGTGTTCTTCAGTTCTTTTTTTTCATTCAGTGTGAGAAATCCAGTCTCTGTTGAGCTTTAACAAGTCCATCAAAGTCAGGTTGAATGTCTGAGGTGGAGATGCGAAGCACAGCTGACAGATGTTCATCAGTGAGAGAGGATCTGTACCTGGTAAACTTCATGACTGAGAATGTCTGTTCACATGTGTAGGTGGATCCAAAGAGAACCAACATCTTCTGAGCATGTCTCCTCATGTTTGGAAAGTTCTCCTCCTTGAGAGCAGAGTAGAACTCTAGCAGTGATGCTGACTTAAAGTGCTCTTTCAGTAGTGAATCAGACTGCAGGTCAATGAGTTCAAGCGGAACATCAGTGGGTGCACTCTCAACACTGCAGGTAAAGGGAGAGGAAACCAGCTGCATTTCATCCTCAACCTTTTTGAAATCCGGAAAACGCCTTGAAAATTCATCATGCAGTGCTCCTAACATGGATGAGTACCTGTGCCGGTGATCAGCTGATGGTTTGACTTCTTTCAGGGTTTTCATGTGTTCCAGATTGTTGCTGCCTAGTTGCCTTGAAATTAATTGCAACTTTGTCATGAAGGCTTTCACATGGCTCTGCATTTCATGAGCAACAAGGCCCTTGCCCTGCAGTTGTGTGTTCAGTGCATTCATCATTGCAGTCACATCAACAGCAAATGTTAAATCTGCCATCCAGTCCTTATCAGACAGCTCTGGGATGGTTTTGCCTTTCATCTCACAAAACTCTTTTATCTCTGATTTCAGAACCCAAAACCTTTTCAGCACTTTGCCCAGGCTGAGCCATCTGACAGCTGTGTGGTACCTGCCATCCCCATGTTCGCTCTCTTGCTCCTCCAACAGTGAAACAAACTGCCTGTGATTTAATGCTCGCGCTCTGATGAACTGTTGTAGTAACAACATCAACCACATGGCTAAGTGTTAGCACTGACTTGCACAACGCTTGCTGATGAATAATACAATGTATAAACACCCATTTCTGCTATGCGTTGAGTTCACTCACTTTATCTTGCATTCTTTTCAAAAGCCCAACATATTTCCCTGTCAAAATCGGACATCCATCTGTAGTGACACCTGCCAGTCTGTCCCATTCGAGTCCCAGTTTGTCCATGCATGCGTTTACCTCGGTGAACAGATCACTCCCCGTTGTGGTTCCTTTCATTGGCCGCATTGCTAATTTGCTACCAGCTCCTCCGTAAACTTGAAGTCGCGCGTTATCCCCCGGAGAAATATGAGCAGCTGGGCTGTGTCACGGACGTCACAGCTCTCATCCAAAGCCAAAGAAAAAAAGTGGAAGCTTCCCACTTCACTTTGCAGCGGAAACTCCAGATTCTCTGCGATGTCCTCCACCCTTCTCGTCACGGTGCGGCGGGACAGCGGGATGTTTTCAAACGCTTCTTTTTTCTCTGGGCATAGCAGTGCTGCAGACTCGACCATGCACTCTTTCACAAACTCCCCCTCCGAGAATGGCTTACTGTTCTGGGCGATTTTGTGGGCTATCACAAAGCTGGTTCTGGTCGCTGCATCTCTGTCTGCATGCAGCTTTGTAAAACAGCCTTGTTGTTTTTCTAGCTTTGCTAGTAAATCCGTTGATGTCCGCGCTGGTTCGGCATCAGTCAAGTTTTTGTATTTCGTGGCATGTTTTGTCTCGTAATGCCGTTTCAAATTGTACTCTTTAAACACGGCGACATGCTCCCCACAAACCAAACACACAGGTTTACCCTCGACTTCAGTAAATTAGTAGTCCATATTTGTTTGAAAGTTCTGCTTTCGGCATCCACTTTTTTTGGCATGAGCCGACATTTTCGAATTTTTCAGAGGTGACAAGGAAGGTAGACATCCATTTCACGTGCACAGTTGACGTGCACGATTGCGTGCACTGTGAGAATAAATGGGCTTCAAAATAAAAGCAATGCGGTTTTAGTCCACCCATAAGATCTTTCGCGGGCCGGTCAGAATCATCCCGCGGGCCGTATTTGGCCCGCGGGCCGTACAATGCCCAGGTCTGGTCTAAGTGAACGGTGACTGCAAAAACTACACTGCGCATGCTCAGAGTATTTTCCTATTTCATGTGTGTGGCAACAAATAATGACCATAGGGGCAAAGTGCTGCCATCCCCACCATACGTCATCTCACATCATTCAGAGCTGATTGGCTGTAAGTACGTGTGCCGCGAAAAGTGTGGTGTGTGAAGACTGAAGAGGAGACGAGAGAGCTGCAGAGAGGCGTCCTAAAACCAGGAAGTAAGCTGCGCATGGCTTCCCTCCACAAAAAAGCAACGAGATTTCTCCATAGGATTTTAGAAAATAGCTCAAAATAAGATCTGTGGGAAACGTAGCTGTTAGATAAATGCACGTTTTGTTCAGCCGGATAATATCCACATGTCTACCCTACTTTTATCATTTTCGAATCAAAAATCTATTGATTAGATTAGATTTATGATAGACTTTTGAAACTACAAGAAGATAAGGAGGACTTTTACAAAAAAGTAATAGAGATTTTTGTCCAGAAGGATAGGCAAATGGACTTCATCTTCATGTCAAGGTAAGACTGCAATTTTATTGAAAATGGGATCCTACTAAGAGAGAACAATTCAATATTTAAATGATAAAATTACATTTTTTTGGGTATCCTTCTGTTAAACTGTGTTACAGGCTTGGCCTGTCACTTTAAGAGTAGCAGCCGCAAGGGGTTGTGGGTTTTGGAGTCTCGGTGTGTGTGAAATGTGATGGCCAAGGCGAAGTGCGGAGTTATGGAGAGAGAGACGAAAGTATAGAGAAAGTGGTCAGAAAAGGAATAGTATCTATTCTGTATGTATATACAGTGTCAATATAGCTTGAAGGACGTGAATAAACGGAGGTTCTTCCCACGGCACCCGAACGCCTCGTTTCCATCCTCTTTCCCCTCGAAATGTCTGGGCAGCTGGTTACCGGCTGACAACGAGCCAAGTCAGAAACCACCGGTGTGTATTCGAAACTACGGTTTCGGTGCCGAGATACCGTTGATAGTAAAAAAAGGTAACATTGGGGGCTCGTCCGAGATTTTTTTTTCTACGGGGGAGAAGAGTGGAATGGATTTAATGGCAGCGTTCGGAGCTAACGCTAATGCTAATCACAGACTGAGACAAGCTGATGCAGCTAACGGAAAAAGCCCACGGAAAAGCTCTAATCCATTCTGTGTGAATATTGATGAGGCTGGTCGAAGTAAGGTGGACATGTTTGACCTGACAATTATGGATGATACTGGATATGGGGACTGCACCAACCCATTTCTGACTAGCATGGAGCTAACGCTAACCAGAGCCGCAAGCTACGCCACGCCGCCGGAACCATCACTGGCGCCAACTAACCCTTTCATCATGCCGACAAAGGAGCAAGTACAGCCAAATAGTGAGTTTCTAACCCCCTTTCCACCAAAATGTGACCGTTTAATGAGCATGGCATCAACTTCAGCTAAACCAGCTCATCCTTTCACCTCCATGGACTATAGCCACTCTATGCCAACCATCCCAAGTTACACAGCTCATTCACAGTGCCTTCAGCCGCCAGTGCCCTGTATGCAGCAGCCTGCCACACTGCCTTGTAAAGTACAAGCTCACACATGCTCAGCTGTGCACTGTGGGACCGCACCTGGCCAGTGTGAGTGTGATCAGCCTAACATGAGGAGAGCTTGGTCTGAACCACGCAGCTCTGCAGCTCGTGCAGCACACAGAGAGGACTATATGGACACAAGTGATGAAGATGAACACCGTGGACACAGAGAGAGAATACCAACATTACGCCCAAGCCAGTTTGATGGGGCTGGCTCATGGAGTGGCTTCCTCTTCCATTTTGAAGGATGTGCTGAGGCGAACCACTGGTCAGAGAGGACTATGGCCGTGCATCTCAGATTCAGCTTGACTGGACCCGCTGCTGCCATCATCCACAAGAACCCCAGATCTGCTCGCTGGAGTTATCAGCGGATGGTGAGTGAGATTGAGGCGGCCTACGGACCGTGTTCAGAGCATGCTGCTGCCATAGGCATTGAACTGAGACAGAGAGTCAGAGGACCGGGAGAGGCCCTGCACCTGTTAAGAGACGACATCTATGAAAAAGTTTCAATTGTGTATGCTGACCGTAATGAGTCGGAGCAGGACGTCATCAGTGTGGAGATTTTCACCAACGCCCTTGCTGATGCAGAAGTGATCCAAAGACTACTGGAGGATAAGCCGCGCACCTTGGCTAGAGCCTACGAGATAGCCCACAGGTATGAAGCCACCAGACGAGCTGCCAGAGCCGTCACACAGCTAATGCAGTCTGGTTATCGCAATGCTGCAGAGCGGAGACCCAGGGCAGCTATGGTGCACGAAAATGCTAATGTTTCCGCCTGTATGGAGGCTTTCGGGGTGGCTGACGAGTGGGCTGCGGAGCCCGCTAGCACCCAGAGTAAAGCACCGAGATTTAACCAGCAGTGGTCGCCTAACAGAGCTAAACCTGTACAAATGAACTCTAGAGAAGTCATCTGCCACAACTGCTCTGGTGTGGGGCACATACAAAGGAACTGTCCCTCTTCCCGAAAACGCAAACAGCATGCACCTAATAGCACTCCAGCTCCTGACTCGGGTACGGTGGTCACATGCAATAAAGGCTCTGATGATGACATGAGTATCCGGATACTGATACAGGGACATGAACTGTGTGCTCTGCTCGACTCTGGCGCTCGGAGGAATGTACTCCCCCTCCGCCACTTCAACGCCATTCCTGTTGAATCGAGGCCTCAAATCCAGCCATCCATCGTACAAGTGTTACAAGGCATCGGTCCTGAGGGCATCGCTGTCCGAGGGGAAGTCAACCTGCCAGTTCAAGCTGGAAGCAAGGTAACCAATGTGAACTTTATTATGGCAGACACAGCTGAAAATACAGAGGTTATCCTGGGGCACCCTTTTCTGCTGCAGTCACATGCTCACTTGGACTATGGTCGCAGGGAAATCACCCTCTTCGGGGAGAGAGTGCCTCGCTCAAAACCCAGCAGACAGCCTGAAGTGCACCTCGTCAGGGTATCCCGCACAACAGTATTAGAGTCGGGGTGTGAGTATGTGGTGCCTGGTACTGCCCGCCTTCGCTCTGCTGTTAATAAAGATATGATGCTGACCCCCACTAAAGGCTTCATTGAGAGACAGCACGTCCTGGCAGCTCGCGTTGTTGTGCACACCCGGCATTCCAACAACATTCCCATGCGGATTTACAATCCTGGTCCTGCATCTGTTACTCTGAAGACAGGGGTGGTGGTCGGAGTTCTTCAGCCAGCTGAGGTGTTGGGAGAAGTGGATCTCCATCCGACCAAGTCCCCAGTAACATCAGACCCCAATGACTTTCCTGTTATATCTGTGCCCAGTCATCTACAGGACATGTATGCAGAGAGCTGTGCTCACCTGTCTGAGGAGGACAGAGCCGGGCTAGCTCACGTGCTACGGAGGTTCGGTGATGTGTTCTCCACCGGGCCCACTGACCTTGGCCGCACCAGCTTAGTGCAGCATGACATACAGACTACTCCTGGGCAGCCTGTGAAGCAGCCGCCACGCAGAATGGCCAGAGACAAACAGATTGCTGCAGATCTGCAGGTACAGCAGAGCCTGGAGTCTGGTGTAGCTCGTCCCAGCAACAGCAGCTGGGCTGCACCTATCGTCATGGTGAGGAAGAAAGACCAAAGCCCGCGATTATGTGTGGATTACAGACCCCTTAACGAAAGGACTATTAAAGATGCCTATCCCCTGCCACGTATTCAGGACACTCTGGACACACTGTCCACTGCCAGGTACTTCAGTACACTAGACTTGACTTCAGGCTACTGGCAGGTGGAATTGACACCAAGGGCCCGCAAAGCCGCAGCTTTCTGCACTCGCAAGGGACTATTTGAATGGAACGTCATGCCCTTTGGACTGTGCAATGCACCGGCCACGTTTCAGAGGCTAATGGACAGAGTATTAGCGGGATTGCAGTGGGAGACCTGCTTGGTGTATCTCGATGACATCATCGTCCTGGGGCGGGACGGTTCCGAAATGCTAAGCCGGCTCAGTGAAGTGTTCGCCAGGCTACGAGGAGCTAACCTGAAGCTGAAACCGTCAAAGTGCTGCCTTTTCCGGGAGAAGGTGGGTTACCTTGGCCACATTGTCTCAGCCCAGGGTGTGTCTACTGATCCAGAGAAGGTGAAGAAAGTGGCAGAGTGGCCTACGCCTCGTAATATCTCTGAAGTACGTCAGTTTGTGGGTCTGGCATCATATTACAGACGCTTTGTGGAAAACTTTGCTACAATAGCTAAACCTCTTCACGAGCTGACCAAAAAGTATGCACGATTTAATTGGACAGAGGAATGCCAGGAGGCATTCACAGAGCTGAAAGGACGACTGTCAACAGCTCCTGTCCTAGGCTACCCCCTTGACAGCGGCGAGATGCTTCTCGACACCGATGCTAGTGACTGGGGAATCGGAGCAGTCCTCTCCCAAATCCAGGGGGGTGAGGAGAGGGTGCTAGCCTATGGAAGCAGGAGGTTGTCAACCACAGAACAAAACTATTGCACCACCAGACGGGAACTTCTGGCAGGCGTGGAGTTTGCCTGTCACTTCAGACAATACCTGCTTGGCAGACCATTCACTCTCCGGACTGATCACAGCAGCCTGCGCTGGTTAACCAGGTTAAAAGAACCAGAGGGACAGCTGGCCCGCTGGCTAGAGAAGCTGGCAGAGTATGATTTTCAGGTGGTTTATCGACCGGGGAGACACCACCAAAATGCAGACGCACTTTCCAGGAGGCCCTGCAGGGAGTCGTGCCCCTGCACAGTGCCAGAGCATGACAGCGAGCGACACCAGCATAAGGGGGTCCAGTGTGACCTGACAGACAGTACAGCTGAAGTTGCCATATGTACTCACACAGAGCATCCTCTAGTGGGGGTAGCTGAGCCGGAGTTTCCTCCAGTGGGGGTAGAGGATGCCTGCAGTGACAACAATAACAGCTATGACCTGCTAAATCCAAGCATCAACTTGGTGAGTGATATTCCCAACACCAGCTTATTCTCTGGTTGGACTCAAGAACAGCTGAGAATGGCTCAGGAATCTGACCCTGACATTGCACCAGTAAAAAAGTGGATGGATGAAGGGAGACGCCGGCTGCCATATGCAGACATAGCACACTTCAGCCCCGCTACCAAATCATACTGGGCACAGTGGAATAGACTTTACCAGAAAGATGGAGTGCTAATGAGGAAATATTATAGCACTGAAGGAACAACGTTTTACCCCCAGATCGTGCTGCCTCATATGTACCGCAGTTCAGTGATGGAGCAGATGCATGACGGTCCTGTGGGAGGCCATTTTGGAGTAGAAAGAACTCTCACACGCCTGCAAACCAGATATTTTTGGTATAACATGAAAGACGATGTCACACTCTGGTGCCGCACCTGCCCCAGCTGTGCTGCTAAAGCTCGCCCGAAGAAAACTCCTCGAGCGGCTATGGGCACGGTGCGAGTCGGTGCCCCCATGGAGAGGATTGCAGTTGATGTGATGGGCCCTTTAAATGAAACAGAGAGACACAATAGCTACATACTAGTAGTGCAAGACTACTTCAGTAAGTGGGTAGAAGCCTATCCAATCCCAGACCAGCAAGCATCCACGGTGGCAGAAAAGATCGCCTCTGAGTGGGTGTGTAGGTACGGAGCTCCCCAGTGCTTGCACAGTGACCAGGGCACAAATTTCGAGTCAGCTGCCGCCCCCTCAGCCAGACCTCAACTCATCTGACACAGTCATCGGGCCTCTCCACCTGTGGGACCCCCCATCAGACGCAGAGGATCTAGTTGTGGAGACCCTCCAGGACCCAGGTTCTTCACCGCCAGTTACGCCGAGCAGCAGCGGGCTTCATGACAGACTTCCTCTGACTCAGCGCCCTTCCAGGGCCCCGGCCAGTGGTCCCCTACGGATTTCTACCCCTCTACAGAGACCCCAACGACTCTGCAGAGCTCCTGACATGTTAGGTGACTGGGTCAGTCACTAGGGTTTGTTAAAGTTTAACCTGAGTCAGGGTGTCAGCAGGTTAGTTCCTAATTCAGTAAAAGAAAAAGGAAAAAAAAGAGTTCCAGAGTAATTCTATGCTCTTAAGCTAAAGTTATTTAATTATATTGTTATACATTCACAGTTTGTGGTTCTATTTCATTTAGTTGCCTGTGGTAATGAGTAATGTGTTTACTGCTTTGACACTTGATGCAGAATGTAACTGGTTAGAGAAACCAAACAGATTGCTTGTTGTTGTTTGACATGTGTAATGCCTAAGAGCCACATCATATAGAGTAAAGTCACAGTGTTTAATTTAACCCGGGTTGATTAACTACATCACAGTATGTTATGTACATCAGTATGTGTGTTTATACACCTTTGAAACGAAAAAAAGGATCTATGCAGTATGCTTCGTGGATATTGTTCTGGACATTGCCTCATGATTCAAGCTGTTTCCACAGCAAGGAAGACGCCTTCAAGGACTGTGGGAAATGGGGATTATTGTGGGGAATGTGTTGCCATTAATGTTTCATGCTTTCCTTTTATAATGTTTATATGCTGAAGTGATGTTAAAGGTTGTTTTATCATCATCCAGAGTGGGGGTAGTGTTACAGGCTTGGCCTGTCACTTTAAGAGTAGCAGCCGCAAGGGGTTGTGGGTTTTGGAGTCTCGGTGTGTGTGAAATGTGATGGCCAAGGCGAAGTGCGGAGTTATGGAGAGAGAGACGAAAGTATAGAGAAAGTGGTCAGAAAAGGAATAGTATCTAGTCTGTATGTATGTAATACAGTGTCAATATAGCTTGAAGGACGTGAATAAACGGAGGTTCTTCCCACGGCACCCGAACGCCTCGTTTCCATCCTCTTTCCCCTCGAAATGTCTGGGCAGCTGGTTACCGGCTGACAACGAGCCAAGTCAGAAACCACCGGTGTGTATTCGAAACTACGGTTTCGGTGCCGAGATACCGTTGATAGTAAAAAAGGTAACAACTGTCTGTTTAAAAGTAATTGAAGCATCAGACAAAAAAAGCTTTTGAAAATAATATTGTATTTTGATTTAATATATTTGTAAACCTGAAGAGTCAGTGCCAGTGCCTCACCAGCCATGAACCTCTCTGCAGAAGCTTATATATAGACATCTGAGTTTTTTGTGCCCCACCACTTTTGTACATATAGAAACGCCACTGAGTATATAAAACCATGCTCGTACAACCTATAGAAATGCAAAACCGCACCATTTATGAGAAAACATTTCATAACATTAGCACAACATATTCGAGGTGGTTTTAAATAACATATCCGTATTTATTTATTTCTCCAAGTTATGTTTTTGTGTGCACTGAGGAGTCTCAAACAGGCGTTTGTTTAATCATTTTAAGATTGGCTTTAATCAATGTTTGAAAATGAATTCTTCATATATGATAAATGAAAGGGAACGTTTTATTTATGGTATTATTTCCACATATTTCTCTCCATTCTTCCTTCTGCCAACGGTGTCGCAGTTTCTCCCGTTGTTGTGCTTAGTGCGTACGCATGGGTTAGAGTTTGCGCGGAGGACCGCATGTTTCCTGTCAAGTTAGTATTTTATAAATCGCAAAAATTGCGTAGAAACTGGCGTACGCCATTTTTTGAGCGTATATCCCTTTATAAATGAGGCCCCTGGTCTCGCACAACAACACAGCCGTCACTACTGTCTTAAAGGGATTGAAATGACTACCCTCACTATCAACACGTCCAGAAGAATGTCATGCAAAGCTGCCTACATGCCTGCCTTCCTTTGATTCTCTCTGAACTGCCTGATTATTTTAATGTTTAATGTCAACCATTTGTGCAGATAGCATGAAGTAGAAAAGATCGCCGATGCTAATGTAGCGTTAGCATTTCTCCCCCGGGCTTAAATGGTGTATTATAGAATGATCACACCGGTGTGACGGTACTCTACAAAGGGTTCACGAAATATTACTACTACTCTTACTGTTTCACATTTTGGGTTACTTAATATTACTTCATGTTAAGTCTAATAAAAATGACATGGCTAAGACTCGATCCAGCCACTCCTGGTCCTTTCATCAGACGGGAAGCGAAAGAATGAGCAAGACCCATTGCTGGTATGATAACAACCTGGTACTAAGCACACAGGCATCTTGTTAAAGTTATCTTATCTTAGCCATCTCTTATTTGGTGGAGGAAAACAATTGTGACATCAGTTATGACATCACTTACGTGACTGGGATTTGTATTCTTTCTAGTTGCATATTTTTCATAGTCTTATATTTCAACAGTTTTATGACAAATGGTGACTTTTTTGACATGGAAATGATTTTTTTAAGATTGACAAACATCATGTGTAATTCGTGGCACAATTCAAACGGAATCTAAAGATAAGTTTTCTCTCTCCATTGACTTCAATCCATAATTTTTCCGAAATAAGGTCCCATGGACCGGAAGTAGATGGGTGTGACTTCGCCTCTATAGGATTCTATCAGCTGGAGACGAGACTATAGGGGACACTGTCTCCTGTGTATGAGCTCAACAAGTGACAAAAGCAGACACAAACAAACAGCTTCACACAGTTTACCAAGGTAAGAAATGTCTATTTCTTTATTACATTCAACAGTACAGTACACTGAAATTGCACATTGTCACCAGATATAGCAGCATTCTGACTGGCAAATGGACTAATCAATAGGCACATCAAAAACATTTAGATAGAAATACACACGTCCAAATGTGTCATGGCCACCTTCTGACCATATTCAATATCAAATTAAGCTTTTCATTTACATGCCTCATAAAACAGTTTCTACACAGCTAAACACACACTGTGCTCTTCATGAGTCGTGATTCAAGTGACAAGAAAAGACTTGCGGTCAAGTCAAACCCAGCAGCGCCTGTCTTCTCAGAACAATCCTAAAAGACAAATTCACCATCTGTATTTTAACACAGTATGTGCAATTCAGTGCATCCAAGAGTTTCATTCTTTTCCTTCAGTCCTCTACTTCACTTCAAATGTTCCTTTTGTCACCCAGAATGACATAGCATCCCCTCAGAGACCAATGTGTTTGGTGAGGCAGCATCAGAGCGACAGGAAGTGGGTCCAGCAGAACTCTTTAGCTGCGCTGCATTGTGCTCCACAGCCCGGCAGTACGTCTACATACACTCTATGCTGAGGGCAATGTGTCGGGAAAACCAAGTATTAAAACCCGACAAGTATCAAAAGATACCATCAAATATTTAAACAGTCCATTATTCTTGTTAATTGGATAGTTGATAATAATTTTGGCAATTATTTTGGCAAAAATGGTGTATGGTGATTGTTAAGGCCGAATATAACATGTTGGAATTTAATAAAAATAATGTCTCTGTAATTGGTACCAAGCCCTACGTGTCCATCTCTACTATGACATATATGGTTGTTTGTCTACAGTTAACAAATAAAAGACAGATGTGTCCGTTGACTTTAATTAAATGTATTATGTACAAAAATGTCACATAACTGTATTAGGTTAGTTGAAAGCAATCATATTAAGTTGAACCTAATATCTTTTATTTAAAGTTAATATAATGGCTTTCTACCAACCTTACACAGTTATGTCAAATCTGAGGAGTTTGGCTTCACTGATCAAATAAAAAAAAAAAAGGTGTTTGTAAAATAGTATATTTATTTTTTTCCGGGTAAGAACATATTGTTGTTTCGGCGCTGAAACTTCAGAAATGTATTAGAATCTTTTAAATACAACTCTGCCCTCTTCCAGTAAAAAACTCTTTATATCATAAACCACAGCGGACAGGGGTATGTTTCTGATAACCCTTAAAACAAACACTCCTCCTGGATTGCTTTTCATTTTCAGATCACAAACAGAGCATTCTGCCCCATGCTAACCCCGAGTTTCCACTGGGTCCGTCTGCGCCGCGGTTTTGGTCCGACCTCCTCTAGCGCCATAACCCACCGGACGCGTCCCAGAAGCGTTTCAGAAGCGTAGCGTCGTGCGTGCAGGCTCGCAGTTTTGTTATTGATTCGGGCATCCTGGACATTTGTACTTCTACAAGAAAGAAAGTAGGCTACGTAGTTAAATGTTTTATTTTTGGGTCTGTTTATATTGTGTTTATTGTTGTTATAAAGTTCCTATTTTGTTGTAGTCTACAGACACAGTTAATAATAATTGTAATAGTCCACTTCCATGATGAAAACCTCGTCGTCCATTGTGCGTATCGTAGTGGAGGTGTTGTGATGAAGGAGGGGGGTCTGCTAAATTAGTATATGTGGGGGATGGGCCTGGCCCGGATGCTCACCTTTCCACTTCCTGCGAGGGGGGGCTGCCTGCCTGCCTGCCTGACTTTACGGCTGCGCCGCGGCAAAAATAGGATTCATCATAATTTTAGAGAAGCGCTGCGCCGAGCCGCTTCTGGGACGTGTCTGAGCCGTAACGCGGCGCGTGTGGCAGAGTCATGCACGGGTCTGATTTTCAAGACCCGCTCCCGCCCCGCGACGTGCAATACCGAACCCGCCCCCCGCACATATTGCCAATTAGTTCCGCAACCCGACCCGACCCGTCGGCACAAGATCCGCAACCCGACCCCGCATAGCCCATATATGAGCAGTGAAAACGTGCAATTATTAACACACGCAGTTGCATATTTGTCTCAAAAAGCGTGGGATGTTGGTTATTTTCTCCATCTAGGAACCAAAAGCCTCCCAGACGTTGGATTTCGCTCTTGAGGAAGTGTTATTGAAAATGCTGTATTCTCCGCTAGAGAGCTTCACCTCAGACATTTCGAATGTGGCGCGCAAAGCAGCAGATTGATGCACTGCAGAGGTTATGATTATGCGCGGTCCCGCGGGGGGAGAGGTCTGAGGATTTAAACATTAAACTAAATTATTATTATTTTAATATATTTATTATGCAATACCCGCGACCCGACCCGCATCATCTTTGTTTTACCCAGAACCGAACCCGGAAAAAAGCGCTTGAAAAAATACCACCCGCGAATCACCTTTTTTGCGGGTCTCCCGGGTCAGGGTCGCGGTACCCGCGGGTAACCGACCCGATGCAGGACTCTGGCGTGTGGTTGAATAGCACCCATTGACTAGAGTGGCCGCGAACCTTACGACCGCCGCGGCGCAGCCGTAACGCGGCGCAGACGGACCCGGTGGAAACTGGGGGAAAGAGAAGTGAACCTCCAAACAGAACACTCTACAGTGTGTAAAGATGTGTGATGGTTTCTTTCAGACCACGGCACGATGCTCTCCGCACACGTACACGGCGCTGGGCTGGATCCTCCTCTTGGTGTTGCCTGGCAGCTGAGGAAGAAACTTGAAGTACTTGGGCATCAGATCCAGGCAGGCGTCACGAAACTTCTTGATCCGCCAGTAGTAAATAAGAGGGTTGAGGGCTGACTTGAGGTAGCACAACCACAGGACCCATGTGCTGATTTGAAAGAAGCTGTCTTTGTGGTAGAAGCCATCGCTGAAGGTAGCTACCAGACTGTAGGCAGTGAAGGGGGCCCAGCACACAGTGAACACAGAGAACAGGATGAGGATGGTGGTGAAGGCACGCGTCTTGAAGCTTATGTCGATGTTCATCTGGAAGGGCCTCTGCAGGCTCAGCAGGCCCAGTTTGCTGGCCTGGCTCAGGCAGATGCTGTCCGGGTGGCTGTGGATGCGGATGGCGTTGTGGCGGATGGTGTTCAGGATCCCCATGAATGTGTACAGCATGACCATGAAAGGCAGGAAGAAGAAGACCAGCATCAGGATCAGCACGTAGGTGAGGTACCCAGGCTCCACACTGTAGCCAAACACACACTGAGGGGCCCTGGGGGGGACGTGTAGGGGAGGGGAACCGACCGCCAGGGGGAAGGCCACGATGAAGGAGAGCCCCCATGTGACCACGATGAGCACCTTGGCTCTCTGAGGGCTCAGCTTATCCTGCTTCTGGACAATAATTAGAAACCTGTCTATGCTTATTATAAGCAGTATAGCCACGCCCTCCATCACAAAGAACCAGAAGAGCATGGCGGACACTCGACAGAAAACGTCCCCGAAAATCCACTGGGTGGTCACCACGGTAACCAGAGTGAAGGGCATGTTGAGGATGGCCAGCATCATGTCGGCGAAGGCCAAGCTGGCCAGCAGGATGTTGATGGCAGAGCGCATGGCCGACCTCTGGTACACCATCAGGCACACCACCACGTTCCCCAGCAGGGCCAGCAGCAGGATGGCCGCCATGACCAGGCAGAAGAACACCTGCAGAGGGAGGCCCACGCCCTGCAGGCTCTCCGGGGCTCCCGCTGTGGGGGGGAGCGGGGCGGGGGGGGAGCGGGAGCCCATGGAGACGTTCTCCATCGACGTGCTCTCCGGGAGCTTCAGCAGCCCCGTAACCAGGCAGCAGAGACTGGTAATGTCCCCGGCCTCTGGGGGGGGAGCAGCAGTGGAGTGAACCATTCCTCCCCGGGGGGGGCAGGCATCACGGCGGAGCTCACGCTGAACACGGGGCCACGGCTGCAGATCCTCCCAGCTCAACGCAGAGGGTCTTCATGGCTGCCAGACCCTGAGATAGGAGAAAATGTAGTGAATCAAAAAGGAGAATGTGAACCTGATTACAGAAGCATCCTTCCCATCAACATTCCACTTGAAGCAGGAATGACAGCAACAATGACCCTGTAACCCATAATTGCATCTCCCACATTACTCCCTCCGACATGCCTCTCAAACCCACAGTCTGCAAGAGTGAGACTAAATCATGGTAATGCTAAACACGGCTTCTAAGTGTTCTCATTTCACATGCAGGCCTTTCTAACTGATTGATATGCAGACTGCTTCCCTTCAAAATAAGCAGTTGAACAGAAGCTACTCACAATTTGTTAAACTGCTTATTTTGAATATATCAAAGCATTAAATTACTAAGTCATCATTAAAGATAAATTGAAGCATTGGAACATGCATACTAAAATGTTTTCTCCACTCAGGCAATGTGTAGGGGACAGGTGATCCACCATGTGTAGGGGACAGGTGATCCACCAGGTGTAGGGGACAGGTGATCCACCATGTGTAGGGGACAGGTGATCCACCATGTGTAGGGGACAGGTGATCCACCAGGTGTAGGGGACAGGTGATCCACCAGGTGTAGGGGACAGGTGATCCACCAGGTGTAGGGGACAGGTGATCCACCATGTGTAGGGGACAGGTGATCCACCAGGTGTAGGGGACAGGTGATCCACCAGGTGTAGGCAGACAGGTGATCCACCATGTGTAGGGGACAGGTGATCCACCAGGTGTAGGGGACAGGTGATCCACCAGGTGTAGGGGACAGGTGATCCACCAGGTGTAGGCAGACAGGTGATCCACCATGTGTAGGGGACAGGTGATCCACCATGGGTAGGGGACAGGTGATCCACCAGGTGTAGGGGACAGGTGATCCACCGTGTGTAGGCAGACAGGTGATCCACCAGGTGTAGGCAGACAGGTGATCCACCGTGTGTAGGGGACAGGTGATCCACCAGGTGTAGGGGACAGGTGATCCACCAGGTGTAGGGGACAGGTGATCCACCAGGTGTAGGGGACAGGTGATCCACCAGGTGTAGGGGACAGGTGATCCACCAGGTGTAGGCAGACAGGTGATCCACCAGGTGTAGGGGACAGGTGATCCACCAGGTGTAGGGGACAGGTGATCCACCAGGTGTAGGGGACAGGTGATCCACCAGGTGTAGGCAGACAGGTGATCCACCAGGTGTAGGGGACAGGTGATCCACCAGGTGTAGGGGACAGGTGATCCACCAGGTGTAGGGGACAGGTGATCTACCAGGTGTAGGGGACAGGTGATCCACCAGGTGTAGGCAGACAGGTGATCCACCAGGTGTAGGGGACAGGTGATCCACCAGGTGTAGGGGACAGGTGATCCACCAGGTGTAGGCAGACAGGTGATCCACCAGGTGTAGGGGACAGGTGATCCACCAGGTGTAGGGGACAGGTGATCCACCAGGTGTAGGCAGACAGGTGATCCACCAGGTGTAGGCAGACAGGTGATCCACCAGGTGTAGGCAGACAGGTGATCCACCAGGTGTAGGCAGACAGGTGATCCACCAGGTGTAGGCAGACAGGTGATCCACCAGGTGTAGGGGACAGGTGATCCACCAGGTGTAGGGGACAGGTGATCCACCATGTGTAGGGGACAGGTGATCCACCAGGTGTAGGCAGACAGGTGATCCACCAGGTGTAGGGGACAGGTGATCCACCAGGTGTAGGGGACAGGTGATCCACCAGGTGTAGGCAGACAGGTGATCCACCAGGTGTAGGCAGACAGGTGATCCACCAGGTGTAGGCAGACAGGTGATCCACCAGGTGTAGGGGACAGGTGATCCACCAGGTGTAGGCAGACAGGTGATCCACCAGGTGTAGGGGACAGGTGATCCACCAGGTGTAGGGGACAGGTGATCCACCAGGTGTAGGGGACAGGTGATCCACCAGGTGTAGGCAGACAGGTGATCCACCAGGTGTAGGGGACAGGTGATCCACCAGGTGTAGGGGACAGGTGATCCACCAGGTGTAGGGGACAGGTGATCCACCAGGTGTAGGCAGACAGGTAATCCACCAGGTGTAGGGGACAGGTGATCCACCAGGTGTAGGGGACAGGTGATCCACCAGGTGTAGGGGACAGGTGATCTACCAGGTGTAGGGGACAGGTGATCCACCAGGTGTAGGCAGACAGGTGATCCACCAGGTGTAGGGGACAGGTGATCCACCAGGTGTAGGCAGACAGGTGATCCACCAGGTGTAGGGGACAGGTGATCCACCAGGTGTAGGCAGACAGGTGATCCACCAGGTGTAGGGGACAGGTGATCCACCAGGTGTAGGGGACAGGTGATCCACCAGGTGTAGGCAGACAGGTGATCCACCAGGTGTAGGCAGACAGGTGATCCACCAGGTGTAGGCAGACAGGTGATCCACCAGGTGTAGGCAGACAGGTGATCCACCAGGTGTAGGGGACAGGTGATCCACCAGGTGTAGGCAGACAGGTGATCCACCATGTGTAGGGGACAGGTGATCCACCAGGTGTAGGGGACAGGTGATCCACCAGGTGTAGGGGACAGGTGATCCACCAGGTGTAGGGGACAGGTGATCCACCAGGTGTAGGGGACAGGTGATCCACCAGGTGTAGGGGACAGGTGATCCACCAGGTGTAGGGGACAGGTGATCCACCGTGTGCCATCAGTTTGAATGCAACACACAGACAAAGCAAATGAAGCCGCAGTTGGAAACATGAACACTGACCTCTTGTCTGCGCATTAAGTCAAGCGTTGGAACTTAGTAAGAAGGCAGCATGCACTTATAAGATACTGTTTGGGGTGGCACCTTTCCAAACCACGTGATGTAGTGGCGTTTACACCTCTAATAGCTCGGCGCAGAATGCCACTAGATCGGACCTCCCCAAGCCCCCATTGTCCTATTTGGCTTCAAAACCTCATCTCATCTCTTTACTTGCTTTTTAAGATGGAATCAATGTGATATGTTTGGGGGTCGGGGATGGTTAGAAATACATGAAAATGAATGAAGACCCAATTCTAACCCTGTATTATTGAACCTCTTCAAAAAACAACATTTGAAATAAAAAAAAGTAAGAAGGCAGGCAGCACTTTTGCTACGCTGGGCTAACCCTGTGCCCATACTGAGCTGTAGGCCATTTGACAACAGCTCAGTATGGGCACACAGATATGAGCGAGTCATTCATATTCTCCTTTAGTCTGACAGAGAAAACCGGGTAGTGGATTCCACCTTAATGTTGAAGTCAATGAGAAAGCTAAATGCATGTGGAAAACCTTTGCCTAAGAAGAGATGGAGCTCTCCTGTGTGTACCTGCTAAAGTGCTTTCTGACTGTTTCCAGAGAGCAGTCCAACAGTGCAGTACACCTTATCACTGTGTACACACTGTACACACTGTGTACACAGTGGACACTGTTATTTCATCAGTAACAATAGCTCCGCAGCCAATGCCAAATAACACATGTGCTACAGAAAACTGTCCATTTGCACAGACTTCAAATGATTCATTTGAACATATATGTTTTTTTCCAGTGATTTGTACCCCTGTGTGGGGGGTTAAGAAAAATCAAGCAAATATAATGATAGGTAATTATTATTAGGAAATGGCATGTCATGGTGTGTTTTGTTTTCAGGTTCAAACCCAAGTTGAAGCCGCTCTGATGCGGGACATGTGAGCAGATAACACATAATAATTAGGGCTGTCAGTCGATTAAAATAGTTAATCGCAAATTAATCGCACATTTTTGATCTGTTCTAAATGTACCTTAGAGGAATATTTTTCAAGTTTGTAATACTCTTATCAACATATGAGTGGACAAATATGCTTTATGCTAATGTTTATTATCATTTGAACAATGACAAATATTCTCATGAATATTAAACAACAACCTCTGAACATTACAAATATTCGCCTCAATTCAACCGTGTGTGTGTGTGTGTGTGTGTGTGTGTGTGTGTGTGTGTGTGTGTGTGTGTGTGTGTGTGTGTGTGTGTGTGTGTGTGTGTGTGTGTGTGTGTGTGTGTGTGTGTGTGTGTGTGTGTGTGTGTGTGTGTGTGTGTGTGTGTGTGTGTGTGTGTGTGAGATGGATCGTT
Organism: Pseudochaenichthys georgianus; assembly: GCF_902827115.2. Classification (NCBI taxonomy): domain Eukaryota; kingdom Metazoa; phylum Chordata; class Actinopteri; order Perciformes; family Channichthyidae; genus Pseudochaenichthys; species Pseudochaenichthys georgianus. Next base: position 2,777,312 of record NC_047526.1, on the reverse strand, counting down.
GGAGCTATCCTATGTGCAACTCAAGGCATATGCTCGAACGGGAGCTGCCTGGACGCTGCAATCATGTTGTGCTGACTTCTCCTACAATGTCCCGCTGTCTGGCTTCCTGCATCAAGTCAAGTGCTCGGCGCAGTTGTGGCGAAATGTCGCTCCTCTGTTTTCATTTAAACAGCTCCTTATATCCGTTAGCGCAGCTAGCTAGCACCAGATGCTAACAACAACAATGCACGTAAGGTCTCTCTCTCGCTCGCTCAGGCCACACACACACACACACACACACACACACACACACACACACACACACACACACACACACACACACACACACACACACACACACACACACACACACACACACACACACACACACACACACACACACACACACACACACACACACACACACACACACACACACACACGGCCAGTCGGTGCCTGCCGGTGAGCGTGGAAGTGTGGTCTGCCACAAGCCGCGGCAGGAGCGGGGCTGTCAGCATCAGCTTGTAGATGGTATTTTAAACTCGATGCGCTCTGAAACTACGGGGCGGCCGAGGAAAAAAAAATACACATGCGTTAATCGCGTTAAAATAATTAGTGGCGTTAATTTTTTTTTGACAGCCCTAATATATATATTAGTGCTGGGGGGAAACGATTATTTCGAAAATGATTAATCGGGCGATTATTTGATCGATTAGTCGACTAATCTAACAATTATTTTTCTGTTGTTCAATTCATAAAAAACGTAATGTAAATTTTTTTTTTCACGATACTGTGTCTTAGGGGATCTTAATATTTAACAAACTATTAATGTGTTATACCATATTAACGGAAATAATCTCAGCTAACTGACGATACAAACCATGTTTACCAAAACAAAACACAAGTCTCATAAGAAGCATCTAAATGACCCATGAGCGAAAAATGCTAACGGACATTGGCACAGAACTCAATATAAAAGTACCCTTATTACTTATCGTAGCTGCACATACAAGATATCCGATTAAAGCTGAGACTCCACAGATTATGTAGGTATATAGTATCATCACTGAGTGATCCGGACTCGCGACAGGGGAAGCAAATACGTACCTTTACAGAGCTTCTAGGGAGATCGTCTCACCACCGTAGCTGTCAATCTGATCAAAAGACGTGTTCAATGGCATTAAAATGAGAAAAAACGCGGCTGAATCGGTTAATCCATAGGTTTTTAACGTCTATGTATAAACAAATGATTGAATTTATAATCCATAATTCCATTTGTATGTAAAAATCGGAGAGCAAATGCTAGCTGCTAATGGTAGCCACCACAGCTAGCTGCCGCTTTAAATGTTCCAACATAGCCGTTGTGCTTGTGTGATATGCCAACTCCATTTGGCAAAGACTGCAAATGACAATATCTTTGCGTTTTGGACTAACTTTAAAATATTCCCATGCTTTTGAAGACCTAGGGCGAGATGTTTTCGTTTGAGGGCTTCGTGCGCAATCCTGTGAGGAGGAGGTGGTAGCCGTTTCAGTCTCCATTGTGTTTGAAGTGCGATTGCGAACGGCTTGTTGCTTTGTTTACACACCCACGTGTGTGTAGCGACACGTCGACGCGGAAATATGTCGTCGACGATATTTTGAAGACGTCGACGCGTCGACTTCAAAATATCGCTCCAGCACTAATATATATATATAAATAAAATGAACATTTAATGACAAGTATCTCAGTTTGGCCATGAGTTCGGCTCCTCAGTAGCTCGCTTTGAAAGCCCTCTCTTTGTTGATATTTCATTCAAGTGACGCGTTTCTCAGTCAGTGTTGACACATGCAGAATAAATAGTCTGTGTTCTTGTGTTTCGTCAGATGACTTTTAACCAAGATTGGGACCATGGCAATGTTGGATTTATTTGGAGCACCTACATAATATGTTTTTGGACCGATTTAGTGAAATTGGAATTTCTCACTGCACACCTGAGGACCTGAGACACAGTTGTGAAGATGCCTGATCTAAAGGACAGGGCGTGGGGAGCACACGGCTGAACACACTCTGCAGCTGTCTCCCTCTTCACATCTGCAGCCCCCCCCCTATATGGCCTGCAGGGACCTGAGAGGTGCAAATAGCCACTCCAGGCTCCAAGCAATCAGGTAACCCAGCAGTAAAAATGGTTGAGCGGGTACTTGCATTGTAAACGATTGGAACTAGCTCAAATACTGTCGGGGAAATGTAATGAGAGGAAATGCTCACAGCCACATGTAGTCTGCTGGAATCACTAAGACATACGTAGGACATTAAAGGTGTACAAGGTGGTCAAATGTACTCATTTATGGCAATAACAACCAATTGGAGTGTAGCTTTGTTATTTTAGGCAGTATTATTTAACACTGACCATTTGGCAGTCAGTCTCACTGTTTGACCGATGATCTGACCAACAGATGAGAGAATAGAAATCAATCAATCCCAACATTATATAGAATCCTTGACAGAAATGCATTTGTGAAACACTGATTGGAGAGGGCATTTAGGCCTCTCGACTTCCTTCTTTTGATTAGTTTAGTTTCTCACCCCCTTTCCCTTGAACTAATTTATACAGGAGAGTGCATTTACGTAGTCACGTTGTGCCTCTCGGAGTATACTTTGACTTTCTGTCTCTCTGGAGAGTGCTAGTACGTTGGATACGTTGGGCCTTTTCACTGTTGTCCTTCTTCACCAGTATCCCATGTCCCCTCTTCATCATTTGGGTCTTCATAATTTCCACCCTATTCTAAGGGGAAGCATGATGGCGCCTTTTCATTTCAGTTTCTGGCTTTGCGTTTCTTCACCTCTTACTCGTTTAATATTTAGGAGAGTGCATTTACGTAGTCACATTCTGCCTCTCTTCCTCTGTTTCTGGCTGTTCTCTTCATACCCTTGTTTCTCTGAGAAGAGAAGAAATACTATTCTAAAAAGGAGCCGACACATGGTGTCTCTTCACTTGTACACTTGAGGGGTCAGAGTTCATATGGTGAGGGGTTCCATGAGCGGTATGCGCCGGCCTGTGCCTTTACCCTGGACTTCTAATAGAACTGCTCCGGTCCTGATAGATTGAATGGGAAGTTCATGAGATCTTTCTAGAGGGTTATCAAGAATAACTTGTATCCAATGACCTTCTCCCTCTCTGTCTGTGTCTGTGTCTTCTCTTGTTCCGATTAACCCAGCCACATCTTTGTTCTTGTTTTGTATCTATATCTACGCCGGGATCCGGAGTCGAGGCTGATCCTCTTGCTGTAGTCCTGTGTCCTGGATCCTCTATCCTGAGTTCTGGATTAAGTCGTGGACTTCGGGTCGTGGCTGAACCTGTCTCTGCGGTCCTGCCTTGGGTCTCGTCATGCTGCTTCCCTGATGGCTTCCTCAGGATTGTAGCTGACATCCTCGTGGATTCATCTTCTCATTACAGACACATGCATTTCCTAACATTCGGTCTATATGCTGTCAAATGTATTATCTCTTGGATTTACACACGGCACCTATTGCACGTCTGTCCGTCCTGGGAGAGGGATCCCTCCTCTGCTGCTCTCCCTGAGGTTTCTCCCATGTTCCCTTTAAACTGTGGGTTTTCTCTGGAAGTCTTTCCTTGTACAATGTGAGGGTCTAAGGACAGAGGGTCTAAGGACAGAGGGTCTAAGGACAGAGGGTCTAAGGATAGAGGGTGTTGTTTTTCTCATACTGATATTCTGAACAATCTGTGTTGTTGTATTTGCTGTAAAGTGTCTCTACTGTAGGCTAATTTTATTATATGTACATCACTTTGGCTCAACCAAACATCGTTTATAAATGTGCTATATAAATAAAACTTGATTTGATTTGATTAATAATGCTACAATATACTGTACTATGTGTGTTGAAGTATAGTCAAATCAATGGTGTTTTGTTCAGCTCTTTTTTTGTGACAGCCCTAACCACCACTGAAGTTTAACTCATTTTAAACATGACTGAATTTGTAGTTTTTAAAGATTAGATTTTTGCTGTTGAAAAAAAAAAACATTATATTATTTGACATTTTAGCTCCATAATAAAGCATCAAATACATTTGAGTGACTTTATACATATATACATTTGATCAAAAGGCCTTCACACTCAAGGTGTCAAATATGTGGGAACCTCTCTAACCTTCTGGAATATTCTAAGAGGGAAATTCAAACCACATTTGTCCAAAAGGCAGTTTTTTAAAGTAAATTATATAAATTCAACATTTAGTATTCAGTAGTATATCAATTCCAGGAGTAGGTATTTAGGTGTTTCAAATATATTTTTGATGTAAGCTTTGAGGGTGTCTTTGCTTCAGAAATAGTAAGGTAATATGTTATGTATGCAACGTTTTAATGTTTGCAACAAACCTACTTTTGTTTGTTTTCTGTATTAAGGTTAATATTGTTAGAATATGTAAATCAGTGCACTATTCTGACTTTAACCACAGGTAGCCATTTTTTTAAAACACAGGGTGGTGTCGAGGAGAGATTCAGATGTAATGATATTCTGAAGGAAAATGAACTCATGTTACAAAGACCACCTGATGCAGCTGCCATAAGAGCCTCAGATCCTTCAGCCTCCTGTTGTTCTCACCAAAATGGAAGAGGCACACTGTGGACGGCAGAGCAGACACACAGCCCACACCTACGGTTTCTATTCAGGACTCAACCAACATTTGTAATACTTAATTATTTGTGTTGGGCCACCAGTGGCTTAATATTGACAGTGTTGAAGGGGGAGACAGGCGACTGGCCCCAGGCCGGATTCGAACCCTAGTCATCCGCACGGGGTCCAAGCCCCAGTTCTACCAACTGAGCTCTACGACGGTCAACATTTAGGTAAAATAACAATGCCATATTGTTGTGGTTTCCGGTGGTTACCTGCTTTGCTCTCCCATGATCCGGGCGGGGGAGGCTCAGTCCTCCTGGCGGTGCATCTCTCTGCTCCTCCTGCTCTCACAGCCGGTTCTCCTTCACACAGCGGTCCGGTGGTGCTCCTCCAGATGTTCCGTGAGGCCTGTAGCCGTGCAGTGTAACCCACAGAGAGCCCGCCGCTGAGCACTACCAGTGAAGTCGTAGAGAAAGTCCAGTCCGCATCTGGTTCCTGTCGCTTTGTGGAGGAGCACGAGACACCGCGATGCTTATCCACGTTAAATGTCGCAAGGAAAATATTAGGCTTCTTCTCCCTCCCGACAGATGTGAGATATTGGAGAGCCTCCTGCCGCACAGTGTATCAGACTGTGTTCTGCATGTAGCCCAAATTATAACCTCACTGTTACAAACTACACTCGGTCTCTCGGCAACCTGTGGCAAGGCAGCGAGCGGAAACACACACCACTTCCTGTATGGAATTTCAAAATAAAACTAGACTAGAATTGGAGGATGAAACCCTCTTTATTGGTCAAACATGTTCATGCACAGAGCACACACACAGTGAAATGTGTTCTCTGCTTTTTACCCATCCTAGTACTAGGAGCAGTGTATACAAATAAAACTGTAGACCCATTTCTTTGAGTTAGGCCTATAACACACTTCAAGAAGAAAAAAGAACATCAGTTAGTGAAGGTTAAGTCATATCTTGGGTAGAAGGCATATTAGCCTACCGAACATTTTGGCACATCGTGAAATTGATTCAATTTGAATGTAAATGTAATTATGCACAACAATACTGTTGTGGATGAGTAAAAGTAAATATCATCTCTGCAGTTTGATTAGTGAAAAAAATACTTGGAGGGTGAGGCGCTGAAGGATACATTAGTAAAAGTACAGGAGAATCTCAGAGAGAATGTAGCGATAATGTATTATAGTCTACTTCTGATCAGTGTAACAGTGCAAGCAATCTATCATATAGCTTATCTTTCAATACACTGGAAAAAATAACAAAGTATAAGCGGTTTAACTACTTTCAGCTAAGTGGCTTATTTTGAAGGGATAACAGCAGATTTCCGGCAGCCTCCGTGCTCTGTTCGTTAGCTGGACGCAGCTCTGTATTCAGTGATAACTGACACCCTGAGGAGTCAGTGGCAGGGACACAAGCAGACTCATCATGCTGCACCCCCACACACAGCGGGGGCCAATAGAAAGGACGAAATGTCCAAATGGGCGGAGTCTAGCAGCAGGAACTGCTTTTTTGGGCACGCGCGAGTGCTTGTGGTGGGGGCAAATCATGGTGCAAATGGGTGAGTGGCAAAGATGACAAATGGAGTCTGTTGTTGCAAAAGAAACATTTCATTTAGTGTGGTTGGGATATGTAACCCTCCGGTATCATTCAAATTGACTACCCTAATTAGTCATCACACACACATTTCTCAGCTGATACCACTCTTCCACATCCATACCAACACACCTACACCATATGAGTTGTATACCATGTATTCCAATGGCTGGCAGGGCCCCATTATACAACAGGCACATAAACCAAGAAATGACAAGCATGTCATTCAATGGTAAAATGTCCCATCCGAGCCTTCGCAGCAGCTGGCCCTAGGCTCTGGAACACTCTGCCCCTCCATGTGAGGTCGACCCAGACCCTAAGGTTTTTTAAATCGACACTAAAGACTCACTTCTTCTCTCTGGCCTTCTAATCAGAGCGGAGCACGACTCCTGACATTTCCCTGTGTTTGATCTTTATATTTGCTGTTGTAAATTATTGTCTTCTGTTTGCTATTGTTCAAAAGACCTCATGAAAGACGACACAGGAAGTGAGGATGCCCGGCCCGGAGGAAGCCCGGGTCCCCTTCTGGAGCCAGGCTTAGAAAGAAGGACTCGTCAACCAGCGTCTGGTGGCCGGGCTTGCCACGGAGCCTGGCCGGGCACAGCCCGAAAAGGCAACGTGGGCAACACCTCCGCTTCTCCGTCCCGCGGGCCCACCACCTACGGGAAACAGCGATGGGGTCGGGTGCGCTGCCAGAAGGGTGGCAGTGAAAGCGGAGGGTCTCGACGGACCAGACCCGGACGACAGAAGCTGGCTTTGGGGACGTGGAACGTCACCTCTCTGGGGGGGAAGGAGCCGGAGCTTGTGCGGGAGGTGGAGCGGTACCAGTTGGATCTGGTTGGGCTCACCTCTACGCACAGCGTCGGCTCTGGAACCTTACTTCTGGATAGGGGACTCTTTAATCTTGCTGGGAGACTTCAACGCACATGTGGGCAATGATGGAGACACTTGGAGGGGCGTGATTGGGAGGAACGGCCCCCCTGATCTGAACCAGAGTGGTGGTTTGTTACTGGACTTCTGTGCTAGTCATGGATTGGCCATAACATACACCATGTTCGAACATAAGAATGAATGAATGAATGAAAACTTTATTACAGACACAGGGTCCAGATAAAAGACAAGACATTACATAGATAAAAGACAAGGCATTACATATAGGATGCTCATAAGTGTACATGGTACCAGAGCACCCTAGGCAGAAGGTCCATGATCGATTTCGTTATCGTATCATCGGACCTGAGGCCGTATGTTTTGGACACTCGGGTAAAGAGAGGGGCGGAGTTGTCAACTGATCACCATCTGGTGGTGAGTTGGGTCGAGTGGCGGGGGAAGCTTCTGGATAGACCTGGTAAGCCCAAACGTGTAGTTCGGGTGAACTGGTAACGTCTGGAGGAGGCCCAAGTTCAGGAGGCCTTCAACTCACACCTCCGGCGGAGTTTTTCGGGCATTCCTGTGGAGGTTGGGGACATTGAACCAGAGTGGTCGGTGTTCAAAGCTTCTATTGCCGAAGCCGCGGCGGGGAGCTGTGGTCTCAAGGTCTTAGGTGCCTCAAGGGGTGGTAACCCTCGAACCTCCTGGTGGACACCGGTGGTCAGGGAAGCCGTCCGACTGAAGAAGGAGGCCTTCAGGGATTTGTTATCCCGGGGGACTCCCGAGGCAGTTGCAAGGTACCGACAGGCCCGAAGGGCAGCAGCCGTGGCTGAGGCAAAGCTGCGGGTGTGGGAGAAGTTCGGAGAAGACATGGAAAAGGACTTTCGGGCGGCACCAAAGTTGTTCTGGAAAACTGTCCGACACCTCAGGAGGGGGAAGCAGGGAACCATCCAAGCTGTGTACAGTAAGGATGGGACGTTGTTGACCTCAACTGATAGAGTGTTAGGGCGTTGGAAGGAACACTTTGAGGAACTCCTGAACCCGACAACTCCGCCCTCTATGTTAGAGGCAGAGCTGGAGTATGACGGGGGATCAACACCAATCTCCCGGGGGGAGGTCACTGAGGTCATCAAACAACTCCACAGTGGCAAAGCCCCGGGGGTGGATGAGATCCGCCCAGAAATGCTGAAGGCTCTGTGTGTTGAGGGACTGTCATGGTTGACACGTCTCATCAACGTTGCGTGGAAGTCGGAAACAGTACCGAAGGAGTGGCAGACCGGGGTGGTGGTTCCCCTTTTCAAAAAGGGGGATCAGAGGGTCTGTGCCAATTACAGAGGCATCACACTACTCAGCCTCTCCGGGAAAGTTTACTCCAAGGTACTCGAAAGGAGGGTCAGGCCGATTGTCGAAACTCAGATTGAGGAGGAACAATGCGGATTCCGTCCTGGTCGTGGAACGATGGATCAGCTTTTTACTCTCGCAAGGATCCTGGAGGGGGCCTGGGAGTACGCTTATCCGGTCTACATGTGTTTTGTAGACTTGGAGAAGGCGTATGACCGAGTTCCCAGGGAGTTACTGTGGGAGGTGCTGCGGGAGTATGGGGTGAGGGGGTCTCTACTCAGGGCCATCCAATCGCTGTACTCCCAAAGCGAGAGCTGTGTCCGGGTCCTCGGCAGTAAGTCGGACCCATTTCCGGTGAGGGTTGGCCTCCGCCAGGGCTGCGCTTTGCCACCAATCCTTTTTGTAATATACATGGATCGGATTTCGAGGCGTAGTCGTGGGGGGGGGGGTCTGCAGTTCGGTGGACTAAGGATTGCACCACTGCTTTTTGCAGATGATGTGGTTCTGATGGCTTCATCGGTCTGCGACCTTCAGCACTCACTGGATCGGTTCGCAACCGAGTGTGAAGCGGCTGGGATGAGGATCAGCACCTCCAAATCTGAGGCCATGGTTCTCAGCAGGAAACCGATGGACTGTCCACTCCAAGTAGGGAATGAGTCCTTACCCCAAGTGAAGGAGTTCAAGTATCTCGGGGTCTTGCTCTCGAGTGAGGGAACAATGGAGCGTGAGATGCCATTGTTGTCCCGAATGACTAATGTGGGAGTTTTTTGTTTAATCTGATTCTGTGCAAAAACTAATAATGCACCAAAATAAATGTTGTTGCTAATCTTTGACATATCCAAGACTGTGATAAAAAATAAATAATCCACCAACAGTTATTATATGGAAAATAACCTTTTTGTGCACGTTTTTCAAAACACGACATCATATTTTCAAACTGGCAGTGAAAGGGTTAAAATCCTGAAAAATAATTCAATACTTGGTATTCTTGATCAGGGCTGAAGTTGAAAGATTTAACCCCAAAAGGTTTTTTTAAATATGAATGTTATCATTTTATAGCAGTTTTTGGAAGTGGACATTTTTGTCCCGAATGACTAATTTGGGTAGTTTATTTTAAATCTGATTCTGTGCAAAAACTAATAATGCACCAAAATGAATGTTGTTGCTAATCTTTGACATATCCAAGACTGTGATAAAAAAAAGCCAGTCCCCAGATATGTATTATATGGAAAATAACTCATTTTCTCTGTTTTTATCATGAAAAACAACAGTGGTTTTTTGTATTCAAAATGGCATTTAAAGGGTTAGAATTCTGAAAATGATTACATATTTGGTATTTTTTATTAGGGCTGAAGTTGCTTTAAAGATTGAACCCAAAAAAGGGGTGATAAATATTCTATATTTTAATGTGTTTTGACAGTGGACATTTTTGTCCCGAATGGTCAATTAGGGTAGTCGATTTGTTTCACAGTGAATTAAAGCCCCATTTGAAAAATTGGAATTCAAATATATAGAGAAAACATCATTGTACATGTGTTCAAGCTGCAGTGGTGATAGTGCTCCTGTACCACTCCACTAGGCAACACATCTTAGTTCAGACTCATCACATGACTCGTGTTTCAGATCCACACCTTAGGGGAGGACCCAGTGTGCTCCTGAGAGGCCGGGGACACTTGGCCGAGGGTTTATTCAAAGTAAATGCCAGGGCTCGTCCTTTTGAACCGGATGGCATCTCGACAGGTCCACAACAGACTTGATTCAAAAGTAGGCCTTATGATTTAACACTGCATGTATTCATTATAAAACACATTCACGGTTTTAACATTTGCAGAATCCCAGCATCTTAACAGAATAACATAGCCGTAGGATCGTGACATCACTTTGAATATTCAGAACTTTACAAAAACAGTGGTTTTAATTTAAATCATATTTAAGGAATATGCAATCTGTCTTGCCAACATTAACATTTCTCTTAGACACAATATGTTTCTTACAACGGTTAATATTGCAATTATTCATTTATTATCCCACTCAAATAAAGTTTTCTTTGAATAGAATTATATATGCTTTTATTTGACTGAAACCCAAAGATGTGTTATTCAATCTGATGATCATGATGTGATGAGCAGAACATTTGAAATGCAGCCTTTCCCCAGAGGACATCTGGACAGCTGACAGGAGAGCACAGGAGTACATACCAGGACCAGTGCGGGCGCCAGGCACAGCTTACTGGAACACGCTAATACACAACAGCCCTTTAAATGTTGTCCGTAACTCCCGAGCTTTTCCTGCTCTGACGGTCCAGATGTCCGCTGGGAACAAAGAGCAGATGCAATACTTTCTGTGCTTCACTGTATTTGTGTTTGCAGCTGAAGAGAAGCTAACCTCAGGATGTACGAGCTCTCACATGCCTCTGAACTGTGCAGCAGCAGCATCATGTAGGGACAGCATTGAGGTTCAGTCTTACACAGGACGACGTCTCTCCTAACGGGGGGGGGGGGGGGGGGGGGTTAGATGCTCTGAAGTCTCTGGGATTTAGATGAGCTTCCTTTCACCTACAATCCAGTCTTAGGAAGCCTTTACTTGCTTGGCACTCTGAGTCTTGGGGGGTATGATGTGAACCTGGAAGGGGATGAAGAACTCCAGGAGAGCCTTTGTGTCCTTCAGGTCCAGAGAATATTCCTGAGCGATCTTTCCCAGGGTCCAGGTCTGAGGCTGCCTCTGGTGGCTGCCCAGGGCCTTCAGGGTCTCAGCGATGGTCAGCTTGCCTCTAGGAACGTCTGACAGCTCCACCAGGCCGTAGTGCCCCCCCGGCAGACTGAACCTGAGCGGCCGCCGCGCACCGTCTGTCTCCACGCCCACCTCCTGCGATGCCTGTGAGAAGAGAGAGCACAGGAGGTTTGCAAAGACACCTCGACTGAGAAGACATTTCCCTGTGAGCAGCATCTGGTGTACTCCTGGCCCTTTAGAGCCACACCATCAGGCCCAGACTGTGCCAAGCTCTGCCTTACTAATCAATGTTTACATGAACATTAGCCGCATTCACACCGCAGTACTTTCCCCACTTTAGTTCCGATATAGTTCCGAAATGTCGCGTTCACACCAAAAAGAGCCAGAACTCAAATGTGTTCCTTTTCCGTCCGTTCAGTCGAAGCTGCTGGGACTCCCAGCAGCTTCGACTGAAGCCTGTCCCCAACTCCGGGGACTTCCGGTCGGGGACTCCGGGTGGCAGTATACGCCGTGAAGTGGTTTGCGGCCTGCCAGTAAACCCAAAGCAGAAGAAGAAGAAGTGACGTCAGCGGCTCATTTGCCTAATCCTCCCTCGGGGACTTTTTCCGGTGTGAACGCCATCTGAACTTAGTTCATGAGAACTAAAGAGTTCTCTGAACCTCGGTGTGAACGCGCCTAATGGGTCACAGAGCGGGGGTAACGTGTGAGCTGCTCCATCTCTGTCTGTCCGACCTTCTTTCAGCTCTCTGCATTGGGGTACTTGCCCACACCCTTTGCTGGTTCGGTGTCTTCTCTGAATCCTCCTCGTGTCTACATGCACACACTGCTTTCAGCACAGGATATACGTGAAGGAAGCAGAGGCGTCATTTATTCTGGGGACGCTGGGGACATGTCCCCACTACTCTCCATTAGGATCAGTTGTTTCAAATGTTCTGAAGATAGCGTGCACAGAGACACTTTGAAGAACAAGAGAACACGTGGTGCGGTTTGGACCTGCGACACGTGTCATATGAGTAATAACTGCATAGAGGACAGCTGTGCAGCAGTGTGGCATAGTTACTGCACTAGTTATACGTATTGTTCCGGTGGCGCATAATGCGTAGTGTTTTGTTCCAAAAAGTGGCCCCACCACTTATTCTAACAGTTATGAAGGGAATATGTTCCGTCCCGTCATCCAGTGTGCAAGTAGCCATTGTGTTTAGCATCAAGTGAACTGGTAACAGCAGTAAAGCGTGTTTCAGCAGGTGTCTCCTTCACTTGCTTTGAAACCATAGCATGTATGAAGACTGCCAGTTGCTGTGTGCACACTGTGCAGAGTGCAGAGGGACTGAGCTGCTGTTCAGACTAGAGATGACAAGGGAGGCTCATTTCTACCAAAGCCTAATAACAACAAGGGTATCATAACGGCACACTTGGCTTTCCAGGTGAGAATACTTACAGCATTAAAACAACTCAAAGGAGAAGAGTGTTCCTCCTTGACCTGTATGACATGAACAAAGTGGTGGGGACACTTTTTTCAGATACAAATAAAACAGTATTGCGCGCCACCCTTTTGTTTGTACACACTAATTGACTTACTATTTGCAAGCAACGCCTGTATAGACAGGAGTCAGTGTCCGGCTGCAGGCTCAGGGTCTATGCAGGGATCCTGAAGTCAAATGTAATACCTTTTAAGACCTTTTTTAAGACCCTTTCCATGCATTTTAAGACCTCATCGCAACTTCGAGTTCTAACCGGTTACCTTGGCGACACACTTTACCTCACATTGACTATATTGATTGTAAGAAAGCACAACTAAACAGAGTGCAGACAGACGACTGAAGCCTCCTCTCCACATGAACTTCAACCTCTCTGTGAAGGTCAGGGTTAATGCAGCATGCTGCTTCTGTACTCTGTGCTCTTTCATTCCAGTAGAACCATCAGAAACCAGTATTTGACCAATAAACAAAACAATTGACAAAACTTTGAAATATGAAATATATGAAACTTTGGTGAGCTTCAGCGGGTAATGCCATCTAGGAGGATTTATAAATACAGTACATCATCACACCTCCTCCCCATCCACCTCCTTTCATCACATCCAGGCCAGGAGAGCTGATCCAAAGACCTCATCACACCTCCTCATCATCACATCCAGATCTTCATCATCATCACAGAGTCTAGACCCCGGGGGTTCCCTATATGCTCACGGCTGCATTTCCCCCTTTAGATATACCATTTCAGGATCGGGGTCTAATCGCCAAAGACTTTACATTTATCACATGACATGTGTCAATAAATGTTCTTTAAACAAAATGAAGTCTCTCCTGATTGAAATACAGCGTGTGGGGGGGGGGGAGATTCCCTTTCTAACAAAGTAGGAACATTCGAGCACATGTAACAATCTGCACGGAGCCCATATGTTACCAGATGGAGGTGCAAGTCCAAATTAAAAAACACATTACAAAATAACATAAGATGAGGATAAGATGCTTAACATAAGCATTTGAAATGTATGTAAAGAAAGTCAACACATAATAAGATGTCAATATAAGACGTAATCTCATATAAAGCAGAATGCCCAGAGCATCTTCTAATCAGAGGTGGGAAGTAACTAAGTACATTTCTATTTTATGATACTTTGTACTTCTACTCCACTACAATTCAGGAGTAAATTGTGTACTTTTACTGTGAAATATAATCAGTGTTGAATCAGACTGTAGTTCCACCTGGAGTAAATCCACCAGCTACCCTGCAGTCTACAAAGTACTTCAGACTAGCTGCTCCTTCACCAGCTTTGAGAACACTTTCATGATCAATCATTATAAACATATCATATATATTATTCTGAAATGGACCAATCTGCACAACGACTACTTTCAATGTTGGTACTTTAAATATATGTTGATGCTAATACTTATCTACTTTTACTTGAGTGACATTTGAATGCAGGACTTTTACCTGTAAGGAATACTGTTATGTTGTATTACTACACTCTGGTACTTCCACTTTTACTGAATAACAAAATCTGACTACTTCCCTACCTCAGCTTCTAATAATCAAACATTCTTATAATGGTATATATGGAGGGCATTCAACTGAAGCAGCAGCCTCCCTCCCCAGACACACAGAAGGGCAGAGAGTGTCCCGGGCTGACCTCTGCTGCTGCCGGGTCCTTGGACTCCACATACACGGAGCGCAGGAGGCCCAGCAGCGGGGCGTTCTTCTGGCTCACCAACTCCGCTGTCTCCGCGGCTGAAACAGAACACAACAGGCCGTCAACAGAGGATAACAGAACCTTCCTCCAGATCTTAATGACTGCTGCCCTGCCTTTAGGCTGGTTTCCCGGCATGTCCCGTGGGAGAAGCGACCTGTCAGCGGAGCGTCACTCACATTCAGAGCCGCCGGAGGAGCGCGACAGGTCGGCCTTGTGGCGGGGTGCTGCTCGCGGCTTCTCCTTGGAGATTTCTCGGTGAACACGGTTCTCCAGGTTGAAATTTCGGAACATACGCGCAACCCGTGCCCCCATGTTTGACATGTTACGAAACACAGCTAGCTGACGACGGTGAGCAAGAAGGTTCATTTAAAAAAAAGAAATATGAACAGAGAAAAAGCAGCGACACCAAGTGGACGAAAGAGCCTATTGTTTATGAACGAAGTAACAAAATGGTCTGTCTGTTTGTCTGTCTGTATGTCCGTGTGTGTGTATGTCAATTGCCCTAATAAATCAGGGTTGCCAACTTTGGGTACCTGGCTGGAGTGAGATTTTGATATCATGGGTTTAATTACACGTATGCGCACTAAATGACTGCTATCGCGTCCGTAGCGGGACCATAACATATAGGCTATATATAGGATATATATATGTTATGGTCCCGCTACGGATATAGGATATATATATATATACAATATTGGACATAGACTATAAAGGGCACAACGTTTCATTCACTAATGAAAGTCAAACACATGTTTGTTTCCACTGTTTTATTGTGACTCTATTTTGGCCTAGTAGAACAATAAGCAGCAGACTTTTACTTGTTTATCATTTCTACTGGTGGTTCCTATTTGAAGCTGCATGGTTCAATCTGACTTCCTTTGATGCACATAATGGATGACAGTGTCCCATCAAGTGCAAGTCTGTTTCGACACTCTGTTTTGTTCAGTCCAATTACTGAGAAGACTGGTTCTGCATCTGCATCAGAGTGAGGTAGGCATAGGACAAGCTGGGGAACTGTTCTTTAGTCAAGTGTGCCCACACCATGTCCATACGATGGAATTGTTCTTCCTCTCCAACACTCACCAGGGCACCTTTCCAGACCATGTCAGGGATATCTGTTTCCTCCAGCATTTGGTACTCCAGGAACTCATCGGAAATCCTGTCCTGTTCCCTTGGGTCCTCAAAAGGAAGAAGGTGTTTGTATCTGGGCAAAGACAATTGCAACAACATTATTTATAATAGAAAAATAATACTCAGACATTTATTTTGCCATTAGATTATTGAATTCTGTAAATAAATATATATAAAACAATAACCAATTCTCTATCCAGATAGAAATGAATAATCCTTTACAATAACAGAATCTCCCAATGTAATATCTAAGCAAGCTGTATTTGTTCACCCATCTCAACTGCTTGTAAAGCCCGTCAAAATCACCATTTATCTTTAATTAACTTCTCACGTTGTTTTAATGGTAAAGTGAAAATAAAGGTTCAGTAATTGTACCTTTGGACAAAGTAGAGCACATCATCCACATGGGAGTTTTGTCTCTGCCTGAAGTCCACACACTCAGCATGTGGCAGCAGGGGTCATCGAGAGGTAGCTTCTTCAGTGCATACTCAGTAGACCGAAGCAGGAAGCCTCTTGCTGCCTTGTTCAATCTGGTGACATCACCTGAGGGAATCTCACCAGCTTCATGCAGCCTTATCAGTGTGGACTTTGTAGTCAGTCCAATGCCAAGCTGGGTGTCTGAAAGGAAAAAAAGACTACCATGCATTATTTTGCCCACACTATATACCTGTAGATTATTTCAGTTGTCATAAAAGGGTCAAATAATATAGGCTATAACAGTCAATTGTATTCACCTGGCAGTTGGTTTTCTTGATCCTGAAGATCAACACTCTCCAAGCTTGTTGTTCTGAAAGCTGCAGGCTTCAAGAATTTGGACATTAGCTTTCGGATGAATGCCCTCACCTGAAATACAGAAAATATACAACCCACCCATCCATGAACATTAAGATAAGAATCAATTATACTATTTGACATTACCATTACACTAATTTAAACAGTAAAATGATGTACCTGCCCATGGAGAAGATAGATGCATGGGTGCTGCCTCTGGAACAACAGATTAAACTGGCAGAATGTAGGCAGAAGTGCCTGGTAGAAGAGGAGATGAACCTCTGTAATGGATCCTCAAATAAGGCACGGAGCCGCAGACACCTGGTTTGCTTTTCGTCTAAAAGACAAAAACGTTCAAAAATAATAAATAGAAAATTGTAGTTTTGCATTTTTCATCAATAATGAATATGGGACTACAAACCAGTGGATCTGAAGTAGCTTGTCAGGGCCTTGTGGACACGGAGTATGCGGTTGACAGCCAGATCCAAACTGAGCCACCTAATGCTAAAATGCTGAAGTACCTCCATGTACGTGGTGTCACAAAACACACAGAATTCTGAATAGAACAAAACATGTATTTTAGATTGGCCCTTCACTATTTCTCAATCAATGCTTTTGAGTAGAATAAATGTGCTATGTGAGGATAACTTGCCATGAAGCATGTTCTTTCTCTTGGTGCTGGATTTAAACCAGTAGGCAAGATCGACGCAGAAATCTTCGACTTCAAAGCCCGACATCTGGAGGGTTAGCATAATAAATGTGTTAGTGTTAATACTTTCACAATATGTACAAAGTGGCCATCCCAGTAAAAATGAAAAAAATACAGTTGTGACTGTCAAGTCATTACCTCGGAGTACACCAAGCCACCAGCGTGTGCATGAGTGTGCACAATGTGGCAGGGACAGCCAAGAACGTAGATAGATGGATGTTGGTCCAGGACCCTGATCTTAATCGAATTCCTGGCTCCCAGATTGACACTAGCATTGTCAACTGCAAGGGCCACGCAGTTGGCCCATGGGATACTGTGGCCCTCAGCAGTGCCACAGCTGGTTCCTGATGTCAGACCCATGTCAAGAAATCTATCTTGGAATCAGGGAAACACTCGTTGAACAGCGGACTCAGGTGATCCGAAAAAGCCAATGGGATGTTGTGCTGCACCGTTGTCATGGCCACCTTCACTTCGGCTCTTCTGGTCTGTGGTTGTGTAATGACATATAAAATAGTAAACACAATCATATATCTACAGGTGAGTATGCTGCTGTCAGGTCATTTATATTATTTTGACGTATTTAATCAATCACTTTAATGATTTACACGCAAAGTTTATGTAACCCCAATCACTTAAACCCCACTAAATAACCATACCATCACTGCACTTAACCAACTTGTATACTATCACCTGTTTCCAGCTGACCCATCTCAGTGCTTTGCGTTCCTGTATGAACATATTCATTTTTGAAGAGCTCTCAACCATCTTTTGTTTTTTCAAGTCTGATTCCCTATTGATATGGCGAATCACATCAGCTCTGCCCTGGGGTCGGCATTCTAATTCATGCCTGCATATGGAACACCACAAATGAAAAGGTGTAGTCCCGGGCGTGATGCACGGCCATTCCTTGGTCCACTGGGAATTAAACTTGGAGCCATATGAGGCTGCCCCTGCGTTCTTCCTTTTGTGATGCACACATCGCCTCACACTCTCTCTCTATGGTCGATGAGGAAGAGATTTAGATATTGAATTAGCTTATTGAACACAAGTGTAGACACTGACTTAACATGTTACAAATCATAACAAATAACAAGCATAATGGAATCAAAATGTGTAAACAGCAATCTACAATTGTGTAGTTATTTGCTAGCAAATGTTACAATAAATTAAATAAAAACAGCTCGCTAGCAGCCTTGCTACCTGTGAAACCTTTGGGGTATGATATTGTGAACTAGCCAAGTTACCTGCACTTGTGTCATCTTCATCTTCCCTCATTGTCTCCTCTGAGGATACTCCGCTACTGCTGCCCCTGCCTTCCTCTGAACTGTTGTTGGCTAATGCCAGTCCCTCATCTCTTTCTCTCTCTTTAGTCTTCTTAAAGTATTTCACAAAGCTCTCCATCTGGAATACCACAGTTTATTTAACAAAGTCTGTCTTGAATACATACATACATAGTAGTCAACAAATAATTTGCAAATAATTATTATTGTTATAATATATGTTGCTTTTATTCTTTAAAAGCTAGCTGTTAACATAGCTTAAGCTATTTAGGGGACTGAATTAAAACTTTAGCGCCCTTCAAACCTAGCATAAAAGTCAAGTGACAATCTTTTAATGTGCTATACATTCTAAAGTTTAAACAAACAAATCTAAAATGTTAACAAACTTTATAAACAAATATGTGGCCTTTATAGAATAGGTTATCTTACTCTAATCATATTTTCAAACATATTCAACGATATCGATAAAGTGCACTGTGCAAACCCACCTTTCCTTCTGTGGAGTTCGCCGTCGACTGATGAAAAGCCTGGCATTAAGACGGATCTGCGCATGCGCAATACGGGTCGGGGATTGACCAACCGGCTCCCACTGCTCTGCTGTCTGTTAACGTTGTTAAGAGTGGTGGGGGCGGGGAGGGAGCGGATCGACAGCTTGAGCAGCTGTCAACTCAACATTGTAACTAGGCTTGTTTGAGACAAGCAAGACCTGCGCAGACCTGCGCAGTTGCGATCAACGTCTTGCTAGTGCGTTGCATGATGGTTAGTCATTTTGTCCGACTTGCTCTGGAGGCTCGCCCACATGAGACTTTGAAATCTCGCGGGACAAAGACGCCCGCAGCCTTGAGAGCGAGGCGAGGCGAGTTGGCACAGTTGTTCTCCACGAGCTGCGGAAGCGAAATGCTTGATGGGAAACGGCTCGCTGGTATCTCGAGCTGAGCGCTCATTGGTGGTTTTTACCACGTGCTGCTGATGAAGCTCTCCAATTGGCTGGGAAAAGTTTGTTGTTGTTTTGTGTCAGTTTTACGTCGCCACATCCATTCCCATTTTTCATCATTGTTCCACAATGTTTATCATCATGAAATTAATATCTATATATTTTATACTATACTGCTTACCGTTTTCATACTTTATATATCTTAGCATATTCATACACACTGTTCATACTGCTCACAGGCTGCTAGTGTATATCTAGTGTATTCATACCCCTGTGGTGACACGTTATGGGACATAATTCACCTCTCTTATTGTGTTGCCACACGGACCCTTTAGTGGGAACACCTGGAGAGTTAGCCTCCATTCCTGCTAGCTCGTTAAGCAGAGCAGACGATGTGTTGACCTCTCTATATTTAATGGATAATAAAGAGTGGAACTCCGTTCTGAATACACCGCCTCCGACTCCCTTTTCCTGGCGCTACACTGGTGACCCTGACGTTTCCGAGAAAGTTTCCGGAAAATTAACGAGCATGGCTGAACGCGATGTGTTCGTAAAGCTGCCGGAATTCTGGGAGCACGCCGCGGAGGCATGGTTCGCACATGTGGAGGCGCACTTCGCCTGCCGACAGGTCCGTGACGGGGACCTGAAATACTACCATGTGGTAGCAGCGCTGGGCTGCTCTACGTCGTCCAGGTTGGTGGGATTCATCGCAGCCCCCCCACATCATGGCAAATATGAGGCGATTAAGGCCCTTCTCCTTAAGACATTTAGCTTATCTGCTAAGGAGAGGGCCCGCCAGTTACTTGACATTCAAGGCCTGGGAGACAGCAAGCCATCTCAGCTAATGGAGAAAATGCTAAATCTGCTAGGGGGGGAAGATCCCCGGATTTTATTCACGGAGATTTTCCTGCGTCACTTGCCTCCCCGGGTCCAGACGGCGCTGGCCAACACGCCTGCCACGGAGCCGCGTGCCTTGGCTGAGGAAGCGGATCGTTTTTTCCTGGCTACACAACAGCCCGGTGCAGAGACGTTAGCCGCGACGCGCAGCAGCCCATCTGCAGTCAAGACAGCATGGCGGGGGCCGGACACGGCTGTGGCAAGCCGGCGTGGAGACACCGGAGAGTGCTCTTACCACGCACGTTTCGGGACAAGGGCGAAGAGATGCATCGCTCCGTGCAGCTACAAACCCCCGGGAAACGGAGGGGCCGGCGCTCGGTAGTGGCCCTGAGCGTCGGCGGCACGTGCAGGCTCCTCTTCGTCAGCGACAGCGTTTCGGGGAGCCTGTTTCTGTGTGACACGGGCGCTCAACGGAGAGTAGTTCCCGCGTCGAGTGAAGACGTCACCCGGGGAGGGCACGGACCGCGATTGACGACGGCTAACGGCGGTCCCATTCGCACGTACGGCGTGAGGCCTATGTGTTTGTGCATCGGAGGACAGCGTTTCAGCTGGGATTTTGTGACAGCGGACATTTCTTTTCCCCTCCTCGGAGCGGATTGTTTGTGTGCTCATGGACTCTTAGTGGACGTTAAGAATAGGCGTTTGATTGATGCCTTAACGTTTTATTCCCTCGTGTGCACACTTGGCAGCGCAGCGTACAACGGGCTGTCGGGCTCGCTGTCAGGGGCAGACACGTTTCTCAGACTGTTGGCCGAGTTTCCAGACCTGTCGCTGCCCACCTTCTCTGCGCTTACCACTAAGCATGGCGTGGAGCACCACGTCACTACCGAGGGGCCTCCTGTCTACACCAGGGCCCGGCGGTTGAACCCTTCTAAGCTGGCTGTGGCGAGGGCGGAGTTTGCAACCATGGAGCGCCTGGGCATTGTCCGCCGCTCTGACAGTCCTTGGGCTTCACCCCTGCACGTCGTCCCCAAACCGAACGGCGGGTTCCGCCCGTGCGGGGATTACCGCCGACTCAACGACGCCACTACGCCTGACCGCTATCCAGTGCCGCACATTCAGGACTTTTCGGCGCATCTGGCCGGTACAGGGGTGTTTTCCAAGGTGGACCTGGTGCGTGGATACCACCAGGTGCCCATGCACCCCCTGGACATTCCCAAGACGGCAGTGATAACACCTTTTGGACTTTTTGAGTTCCTGCGGATGTCTTTTGGACTCAAGAATGCCGCTCAGACGTTCCAGCGCCTGATGGATTCGGTACTGCGGGACCTGCCGTTTGTGTTTGTCTACCTCGACGACATACTCGTCGCCAGCGCTTCAGTGCAGGAGCACCTGTCCCACCTCCGAGCCCTTTTCACACGGCTCAACGAACACGGATTAATCATCAATCCGGCAAAGTGCCAGTTCGGGGTGTCTGACATTGATTTCCTGGGGCGGCGCAGTGCACGAGCAGTGGGTGGAGGGCGCTTGGCAGCCGCTCGCCTTTTTCAGCCGCCAGCTGACGCCCAGAGAACGCAGGTACAGCGCCTTTGACCGAGAGCTCCTTGGACTTTATTTGGCCGTGCGGCACTTCCGTTTCATGCTGGAAGGCCGTGAATTTACGGCGTTTGTCGACCACAAGCCGCTCACCTTCGCCATGTCAAAAGTGGCGGAGCCTTGGTCGGCACGTCAGCAGCGGCAGCTTTCCTACATATCAGAGTTCACTACGGACATTAAGCACGTGGCTGGCAAGTCGAACCTGGTTGCTGATTGCCTCTCCAGAGTCGTCATCGGTGCCGTCCAGTTGGGCCTGGACTATACTCGCATGGCGGCGGACCAGGTCACAGATCCCGGCGTCCAGGCTCTGAAGGTGGAGGGCGCGGGGCTGCGCTTGGAGGACGTAGTGTTCGGCGACGCGGGCATTACCCTCCTGTGTGACGTTTCCACGGGCCTGGCGCGGCCTGTCGTCCCTGCCAGCTGGAGGCGCTCTGTGTTCGAGGCGGTGCACGGCCTATCACACCCCGGCGTTAAACCTTCGGTGCGCTTGGTGGCCGCGAAGTTCGTCTGGCATGGGCTGAAAAAGGATGTGAGGACTTGGGCCAGGGAGTGCGTGGCTTGTCAATGCGCTAAGGTGCACCGCCACACGAAGGCCCCGTTGGAGCGTTTCCTGGTGCCTGAGAGGAGGTTTGATCATGTCAACATTGACCTGGTTGGTCCGTTGCCTTCCTCTCAGGGGTTTTCCTACCTCCTCACCATGGTGGACAGAACGACCCGTTGGCCGGAGGCAGTTCCGCTCGTTTCGACATCAGCCGCAGACGTTGCCCGGGCCTTCATTGCAATGTGGGTTTGTCGTTTTGGCACCCCGTCAGACATTTCCTCAGACAGGGGCTCTCAGTTCACGTCCGAGCTCTGGAACGCTGTGGCAGGCGGTTTGGGGGTCAAGCTGCACAGGACTACCGCTTACTACCCTCAGGCTAACGGCCTCTGCGAGCGCTTTCATCGCTCCATGAAGGCGTCCCTCAAGGCCGGCCTTACGGACGGTAACTGGGTCGACAAGCTGCCCTGGGTGATGCTGGGCCTGAGGACCACACCTAAGGAAGATCTGCAGTGTTCTACAGCGGAGATGGTCTACGGTCAGCCGCTGAGAGTTCCGGGGGATTTCCTCCTAAATGCATCAGCTCCCTGGTCTGCCACGGCCCAGCGAGTTTTTCTGCATGACGCGGTGGAGGCTTTAGCTCCAGTCCCGACTACTCAGCACTAGTGCTGCGTACCGGTACGCCGAACCGGTACTGGACTTGTAAAAAGTTTCGGTTCAAGTCCGGTTAAAACCGGAACGTCAGGAACCGGTACTTGGACTCGCAAAAAAACTAGCACTTACGTATATTCTGGTGTCTGTGGTTATTTAAACATTCCCTGATAAACGTTATTCAGCGTCAATAAATGAGTGCTAATCCCAGTGTGCTCAGTGTACAACATCACATGTCATTTCACCTTCGATTTACGGTTTGAAAACGTAGAATTTCGCCACATGCTAATGCTAACCGGAAGTGAAGAATTTTCAGAATAAAAGTTTTAAGTTAATAGTGTGAACTTTCGGTTTTTTCAGAATAAAAGTGATTTAAATTAGTGTTTTTAATTCAAAATTACGCCATATCAACATTGATTTTAATTTCTAACAGTATGTATTGTAGAGTTGTAGAAAATACATGGTGCACAGACAGTACAGTACACTCTGACTGTACAGTCACTAGAGTGTAGCCTATACTGTATATTAGGTGTGTAACAGTGTGATGCGTATAGTCTACTCTACACTCTACCTTTCAGCAACGTTTTAGGGATTTAGGCTCAGTCAGCTCAGGGACTGTTTGGTTACTTTAGTTTGGTAAATGAAATAAATGTTTGAACTTTGTAGTAGTTCACTGTAGTTGCTGTCATAAGTCATTTGTAGACTAAGTGGCACATTTGTACTTTGTAGAGAAATGTAGACACAAGTTGGAAGGGAGCACAATAAACCTGACGAGTTTGAATTTGAGTTGATTATGAGTTAATTTTCAATTGATAATTAGCTCACAATAAGTTCACTTTAGTTACTCACACAACTTGACACAAGCCATGGGTTCAGGTCCGGACTTATAAGTCCGGACCTGAACCTGAACCTCTGGACTTGAGTCCGGACCTGAACCTGAATGTGAGTCCAGGTACGCAGCACTACTCAGCACGGTGCGCCAGGGTCTCAAGTTCCCGCGGAGCTACGCTCGGCTGGGCACGTCTTCATCCGT
Organism: Pseudochaenichthys georgianus; assembly: GCF_902827115.2. Classification (NCBI taxonomy): domain Eukaryota; kingdom Metazoa; phylum Chordata; class Actinopteri; order Perciformes; family Channichthyidae; genus Pseudochaenichthys; species Pseudochaenichthys georgianus. The sequence continues at coordinate 2,753,496 of NC_047526.1, read as the reverse complement.
CACGACGCACACAGAGGCCCCCTGCAGCCCCCTTACGACGGACCTTTCCGGGTTTTGGAACACGGTGAAAAACACCTGGTGGTCGACATGGGCGGTAAGGCTGAGCACGTCTCGGTTGACCGGGTGAAGGCTGTTGTTCCTCCCCGCCATACGGATTTTGTTTACACGTGAATTCTGGGGGGGCTTGTGTGGTGACATGGGACATAATTCACCTCTCTTATTGTGTTGCCACACGGACCCTTTAGTGGGAACACCTGGAGAGTTAGCTTCCATTCCTGCTAGCTCGTTAAGCAGAGCAGACGATGTGTTACACCCCACTGTTTATTCATCATTCAATTCATTCTATATGTTATTCTGTAGATGGTGTACATTACTTTCCACTTCACTGCTTGTTGCACCTGGTTAGAAGCTAAACTGCATTTCGTTGTCTCAGTACCTGTAATATGTGCAATAACAATAAAGTTTATCTTTAAGTTAAACCAAATCATTAAAATAAAATCTGTTGTAATGTAATGATTTGGTTTAACCTTATTTATTGAATACATCATTTAAAATGGCAAGATTAAATCAAATTACATCCATGTTGTACACATCATAAAGCTTAAAGTGGCAGCTAAAGAATTATCACAGCAGCAGGTCTGTTCAGTTCATGCTCATGAAGCTTCATGTGTGCGGATCTGAAGGGACTGGTCATTTGTAGCCTGTCCACCTATCAGTTTTGCAAACATTAAGAGGGAGGAGCATTTCTAATGATGGAACCCAGTCACTGGTGTGGTTCCTCATCATGACTGAATTAACAAACCTATATAAAGCAATGGAGATCACCTTTGTCTACAGTGGGTCAAATGGAATGTGTGGTGCGTGATGGACAGGGAGACATCACTGTAAGAGTCTCACAAGACATTTCCCAAAGACTACAAAATGGTGAGTAAACAACTAAATTGCATTCCAACAATCTGGATATGATTTTAAATTATGTAAATTATTTTTCAGATAACAGTTTAGCAGCTGCACTTATGCAGCAAGCAAGGGCTGCAACAAATGCACAAGGTAATCTATCATTTAAATCAAAAATGGTATTGTAGCGACCCTGGTATAGGCTGTTGAGGGTGTCACTCAGGAATCCGCCGTCTCTCTGCCAATCATGGAGCTGCACGGGCTGCTGTCTGAGGTGCGGGCCTGTGGTTGGGTGAGCAGACGGGGGAGGGCGGGAAGTGGGACGTGTACAATGTGTTATATAGGTGCTGTGTTAGAAGTCAGTGTCAATGTGTGTGAGGTTGAGCCTCAAGCTATACCCCTCCGTAATCATCTGTGTAGAAGTCAGTTATTAAAGCCTAGTAACTTGAAGCTTGCCTCTCGACTCCTTCCTGTGAACGTTACATTGGTGTCAGAAGTGACTTTTCGAACGGAGGACGTCTATCCTGACGGGAGTTCGTAACTGCGTCACGAGCTAGCCGGTAAGCTAGCGGAGATGGAAAAGTTCAGCAAGATGGGAGTGAAGCAAGAAAATAGTGATGGAGAGGAAGATGGAGCATGCGGGTGGTCGAAGGACATGAGTGGAGAGTTCAGGAGGGCACAGGAGGCGAGAGAGCGCCTGAGAGAGTCGGCGGTGAAGATGGCTAGAGACGCGGGAATGTCGCCATCTTCAGCGCCATTTCGCGCCATTTCCAAGCGGGATGTAAACAACAATGGCGGCGCCCAGCAACCAGTAGCAGCCGCCGCGTCCGTGAAGACACCCAAATACTCGGGTAAGGCAGACTGGGAGGCTTTCCATGCCCAATTTGAACTGCTTGCACATGCCGGGGGGTGGTCAATAGAGACTAAAGCACTACAGCTAGCTTTGTGCCTCACAGACGAGGCTCTTTCATGTCTGCTACTACTTAGCCCGGAGGACCGACTCACCTATGAAGCGTTAGCGGGGGCTTTGAAGAGGCGGTTTGGACAGTCTTTCCCACCAGAGCTGCTCCGGAACGAGTTGAGTAACCGCTGTAGAGAGTTTGGAGAGACGCTGCGTGCGCTGGCTAATGACGTAGAGAGCATGACGCGGCGGGCGTATGGGCACATGCCACCCGGAGTGCAGAGTGAGCTGGCACGTGACCAATTCGTCAGGGCTCTTCGCCCTGCGGACTTGAGGGTCGAGGTACAGCTGCAGCATCCACAGTCCTTGCAGGCGGCCTTGGAGATGGCTGTGGAGAGAGAGAAGGTGTGGAGTGGAGCTGCTAGGAGCAACGGAGGGCCGGCAGCACCGGCTGTGAGGAGCTGCAGGGAGGAGGAGAAGCCTGCATGGGTTACCGAGATGACTGAATTGATAAGGGCTGTTTCTCTGCAGCCAACAAGCAGACCAAGTACCAGGGTCTGCTGGGGGTGTGGTCAGCCAGGACATTTGGCCAGGGACTGCCCCAAGACATACCGGACCCGGGGAAACGACGGGGGGCCCGCATAAAGGAGAAGATGCGGAACCAAGCCCGAGGACTCCTCAACCAAACCACAGCTGTAATGTCACCAACTCAGACATCCGAGGAAGGAGCCAGACAGCACAGCCGGGGGAGCCAGACTCTACGGCTTCCTGCACTGGTGGACACAGGCTCTACAGTAACCCTGGTGAGAGCAGATGTGTTGCCCAGTGGGACTATGTTTGAGCCGACAGCGGTGCGTCTACGCACAGTCACAGGAGAGCTGGCGCCTATGAAAGGAAGAGGCATGCTGACTGTGGCGGTGGGGGGAGTTGAAGTGCAGCACCCCGTGTGGATAGCGGATGTACAGGACCCGTGTATTCTGGGTTTGGACTTTTTGAAGGCGGCTGGCTGCCTCCTGGATCTTCAAGCAGGCACAGTGAGTTTCCAGGGGGGGCCGGTGATTACTATGACCCGTATCCACGACCCTGCTGAGCCTGCAGGGAGACCCTCTACACCCACCGTGAGTACCCTAGGAACGGAAGAAAACCCTCCCCCCTTTTCCGTATCCCCGGTGACGGCCGCTCAGGACAATTCCCCATCGGCCCCCCCCGGATTGTGCCACCAGATAACAGCCCCCCCTCAGGTACCCCAGGCGGAGGTGGAAGAGGCTCAGTCTGCAGTATTGGAGGTGTGGAGGAAGAACTGTGGGGGCCTGAATCCCGAGCAGCAGGAGCAATTGGGGCAGCTTCTGCTAGAGTTCCAGGGCAGTTTCGCCATGAAGGAGGAGGAGGTGGGCCGAACGCACCTGGTAGAACACGAGATCGATACCGGGGACTCGCGTCCCATCAAGTGTCGCCCGCGGCGACTCCCCCTTGCTCGTCAGCAGGCTTGCGACGAGGCAGTGCAGAGCATGCTGCAGGCAGACATCATCGAGCCCTCCGACAGCCCGTGGGCAGCACCTGTAGTCATGGTCCCGAAGAAGACAGGTGGCTGGCGGCTGTGCTCAGACTATAGACCGGTGAACAGGGTCACCAAGAAGGACTCATACCCCCTTCCCCGCATCGATGAGTCCCTAGACCTGGTCGCAGGGTCGTCGTGGTTCTCTTCCTTGGATCTCCGCAGCGGGTATTACCAAGTTCCTCTGGCACCAGAGGCCAGACCAAAAACGGCTTTCTGCACCCGCCGGGGACTATGGCAGTTCAAGGTCCTCAGTTTTGGGCTGTGTAATGCCCCGGCCACCTTTGTGCGGTTGATGGACAGGGTGCTGTCTGGGATTCCCCGCCAGCAGTGTTTGGTCTACCTGGACGACATCCTGGTGCATGGCAGCTCGTTTGAGGCGGCCCTGGGATCTCTAAGAGTGGTGCTGGAGAGGATCAGAGCCGCTGGTTTGAAGCTACATCCAGACAAGTGTCATTTCCTGCAGATTGAGGTCACTTTCCTGGGCCATAAAGTGGGGGGTGAGGGCATCGGCACCCTACAAGAGAAAGTGCAGGCGGTCGCAGGCTGGCCAAATCCTCGCAACCAGAAACAGCTGAAGAGTTTCCTGGGCCTGGCCTCGTACTACAGAAAGTTTGTACGGGGTTTTGCTTGCACTGCCGCACCCCTGTTCCAGCTGCTGCAGAAGGACAGAGCTTTCCTGTGGTCTGAGCAATGTCAAGCAGCGTTTGACAGCCTTCGGCGTGCCTTCAGTGAAGCCCCGGTTCTCGCCCCAGCCAACCCCGGGCTGCCGTTCACCCTGGACACAGACGCTAGCGGCGTTGGGGTGGGCGGAGTGCTCTCCCAGACTACACCAGAGGGGGAGCGGGTGGTGGCATACTTCAGCCGGGCGTTCAACAAAGCAGAGCGACGATACTGCGTCACCCGCAGGGAACTTTTGGCAGTGGTGCTGTCCATCAGGCACCTATGTGGGCAGGCGTTCATGGTGAGGACGGATCACTCTGCATTACAGTGGCTCATGACGTTCAAAGAGCCAGAAGGGCAGGTCGCCAGGTGGCTAGAAGAGCTCCAAGCTTTCGACTTCAGGGTGGAGCACCGGGCTGGGGTGCGGCACACCAATGCAGACGCTCTCTCCCGCCGCCCGTGTGCCGCCGGCGGATGCCACTACTGCGAGAAGAGAGAGACTCGGGAAAAGGAGCTGCTGGAGGAGGACATTGTCTGTGCGGCAGCGCGGAAAGTGGAAGAGGTTATCTGCCGGGAGCTCCAGACAGTGGACGTGGCCGAGTGGTAGCAACAGCAGGAGCTGGACGCCGTTCTACAGCCTGTACTGCAGTGGGTTGAGTCGCAGCATCCGCCACCGTGGGAGGAAGTGGCAGTGCTCTCCAAAGCAACCAAGGGGCTGTGGTCTCAGTTTGAGGCTCTACGTCTGTGTCAGGGCGTACTACAGCGGGCGTGGAAGGAGCCAGCAACGGGGGAGAAGAGGTGGCAAGTGGTGGTCCCGAGGGGTCTGCAAGAGGTCGTACTCAAGGCCATGCATGGAACGGCGGGCTCTGGGCACTTTGGCGTCACTAAGACTCTCCGGCGCCTTCGTCAGGGCTGCTACTGGGGGCAGTGTCGGAGGGATGTCGAAGACTTTTGTCGCCGCTGTGATTTGTGTATGGCGCGGAAGGGCCCACCTGGTCGTTCCCATGCTCCGCTACAACAGTTTTCCGTGGGGGCTCCGATGGAGAGAGTAGCGGTTGATGTGGTGGGGCCTCTACCCTTGTCAAACAGGGGGAACCGCTACGTTCTCACGGCCATAGACTATTTCACAAAGTGGCCATTTCATTTAAAACTTTAATCATTCACAATTGTAATTTGAGTAAACTATTCTAGAAACATAATAACCTGAGAAATGTTTCAAAAATAATTAACCAATGTCACATGAATAAAACAATGGAAAGCTGTTACAGTGTCTACATGTATTTAAAAAAAGGAGATGTATTTTATTGAGGATTTGAAAAAAATACCTAAAAAGTACTAGTTTAAATTTAGAAATGTAATCCCTGATCTATGTTGTAATAATATATAATTATTATGAGTGTAACGCACACGAGCAGTGGACCGGCCAGCAGATGGCAGCATGTTGTATCCTGACATTCAAAATGGCCTCATAAAATAGTTGGCCTCATTCTGAGTTTGTTCATGGTCTATCAGAGCTGGACTCAAATACAAAGCGAACCTCTGCCTTTTAAACATGAACTAAATCACACATCACTCCCATCCCCCATGTGTCCTGACCAGGCCAGACAGCAGAGGTCACTTTATATAAGGGGGGGGGGGTACACATCTGGAAGTGATTATCAGCTCTTGTGAGGAGAGGAATGGAAAGACATTCTTTTCATTCCTCTCACTAACTGTGCCACTCCCCAGTTAGGATCTGCTGCAGTCACAATATGCAAGCCCTCAGCCAATGAGGATCCCGCACTCAGAGCACTGAGCAACAACACAGATCACTGGTACACAGCATTCCTTTTTCAACAAAAAAGGGCTCAGAGGCAGGCTGAGGATGCATCAGTCAGTACGACAGCTCAGAGGCAGGCTGAGGATGCATCAGTCAGTACGACAGCTCAGAGGCAGGCTGAGGATGCATCAGTACGACAGCTCAGAGGCAGGCTGAGGATGCATCAGTACGACAGCTCAGAGGCAGGCTGAGGATGCATCAGTCAGTACGACAGCTCAGAGGCAGGCTGAGGATGCATCAGTACCAGAGGCGGATTTAGGATTGTAGGAGATCCGGGGCTTAGCCCAGGAGTTGTTGGGGGGGGGGGGGGGGGTTATTTGCTATTTTTTGTACAAGTGGGGGGTGGACCAAACATCCTTTAGGGGGGGTCGTCACCTCCTCTAGGGGGGTCCGGGGGCATGCTCCCCCAGGAAGATTTTTTCAATCTGGTGCACTTTGAGAGCAACATTAACCCTACCTTAATAATACCTTAAAGGGGACATATCATGCTATATTTGAACAATATATTGTAGGGCCATACCTATATAAAGTATATAAATAGTTTTTCTTTCAAAATACCAAACAGATCCTGCATTTTAGCCATGCCTCATTTCGCTCCATTTGCTCTTTCCAGCGCTGTTTTTGCAGGGGGCTGATTCTGTGAGCTGCAGCTGACCACGCCCCCTGCAGGAGAGGGGAGCGTGCTTTGAGATCAGCTGCTGGGCTGCAGCGGGGAGAAGAGGGGGAGAAAAAGAGATATCCGTCCTCCGTGTTTTATTCTTATATTATTATTATATAGAGTCGTTATTCATTTGTTTTAAAGCTCAATAAATAACAAAGAAGACCTTTGACCGGCACTTTTCTAATTTTGTCCGGAAGATTTAAACTTTATGTTGACCGGCGAAATAAAAATCTAACTGAATCTCTGCCGCACGGTCCCCTCGTTCCTTGGAAGAGCCGGAGAGGAGGGTGTTTGTCATCTACTGGTGGACTACCGGAGAGAATTACAGCGAGGGAGGGATTGCATTGAATTACAGCAGCGGGAGCAAACGCTTCCCTCGGGGAGGGAGAAAAAGAGCCAGAGCAGAGTATAAAGGGCAACCATTCGCGGGAAGTCTTCTTCGCTACTTTTGTGCCAGACTACAGCGCCACTTACAGGCCTGGCATATGTACTACAGCGTCTCCAGCGCACCCCACGTTCCCATGATAGGTGGAGAATTGACCAATAAGCAGAGCACCACTTCTGTGACGTAGAAAATAATTCAAGATCAGTCTGTATCAGATCCGTCGCAGCCCCGTTTTTAGAGATTTGGGTATGGAGGAAAAGAGAGAGGGTTGTGTTTTCTGCCACTTGGTGAGTTCCCTGGAACACCGGGGACTAGGGGTGTAACGGTTCACAGAAGTCACGGTGCGGTTCGTACCTCGGTTTGGGGGTCACGGTTCGGTACAACAAGAAAAAGCTAATAAAAGTCCCAAATGCATAATTAATTTGTTGTTATTTACTTTTGAACAGTAGTGCAAGTTTCAGTTTAAAAATAAGGAACTCTGACATTTTGAATAATTAACTGTATTAAACAGTTAAAAACAAACCACAAACAGCACCACACACTCAGATGGCCATATTATCTATAATGGCTGATGTCAAACAAAAAGGTTTCATCAAGCTGTAAAACTAAAAAGAATGTCTTGAAAATATGACATCATAAATAATAAGAAAGTGTTTCCAGAGCGCAAAGTCGTTGAAAAAATATGCCAAAATCTTCCGTTATTTATTTTGGTCTCACTGCTCTCATGTCTATTGGCTTCTTAAAAACAGCGGGGATCAGCTGTTGAACTGCTGTTGTCTTTTGCCGGGCTCCGGTGATTGGCAAATCTGGGTGATGCCTTCTGATGTGATTTAGCATGTTTGGCGTGTGTTCTCATTAGCATACCGCACCGCTATCGAACAACGCCGACACACCGTCCTCTTCCGATCCACTGCGCATTGCTTATCGTTTTATAGATCTATTCTCATCCACCATCTTTGTTTGTGACGTAAAGAGTGTAAGAGTCACGTTTCTGAATCGGGCACTCTGAGTGGATGCAGTCACAGCCAATCGGATTCAGAGTGTTGCCTGTCAGTTCCGTTGCTATGGTTCCGTTGTTATGTGTACTGAAACGAGAGCCGGTATAATTCCACGCGCGAAAACAAAATAAAAATTGGAATACGTTATTTTAGTGTCTTAAAAGTAGACTGAGGTATGAAGGGTTAACGTTACATCTTAGGATAATTTTTAGTCATGGTCTGTATACATACTAACATATAAGGGTATTGACTTAGTGTGGTTTATCTTTTTGTCGCTGCTTTTAATTTAAACTGAGCTGTTGTGTTCATCAGTAAAGTGGAACTTCTGTGTGAACTATTCATATCTTAAACTGCACTGTAACTTTTTATTCATGTATTTTTTCTTTTAATGTTTCTTTTATTATCTTTTACTGTTTTTAAATGCCTTTGTCTGAATGTCTTTCATTTTTGTAAAGCACCTTGAATTGCCTTGTGTTGAAAGGTGCTATATAAATAAACTTGCCTTGCCTTGGTTACTCCATGTTTATTAGCTATAACATTAACGTTACAGTACATCACTCTTGTTCACTTCATACTCAGTCAGCCAGAGTGCAGATATCACCATTAGATTCACAAACCTGAAACATCATCCATTTCTTCACTGCTGGTGATGACATTGTTGTCAGCTGCTGATACTGCTGCTGCTGCTGCAGCTTGTGGCGCCTGCTTCGATGAAAATAACTTTCTAATATCCATAACTTTAGCTTAAAACTCGTCAGGCACTAGGAAGGATCACTTCTTCTTCAGGGCAGGGAAGGCTACGCAGTACGCAGGCTAATGTCCCGCAGCGGCTGCCTCTCTGATGGACTCCGGTACTGCACCCGGGACATTTTCAAAACAAAAAAAATAAAAAACATTTTTTTTTAAGTGAAACATCCGGGGCTTTTCAGAAAACATCCGGGGCTTGAGCCCAAGTAGCCACCCCCTAGCGCCGCCTCTGATCAGTACGACAGCTCAGAGGCAGGCTGAGGATGCATCAGTCAGTACGACAGCTCAGAGGCAGGCTGTGTGTCCACTGTGATGGCTTGCAGAGTTTGTATCATCATTAAATAATTACAAGCTTCCAATGTTCACAAATCCATTATATAACACTCTGAACCTGTCTGAAAACCGTCTCTACATCTGGACAGTTTTTATAATGCTGCACTGATTTTGCCGGAAGATTGATTAAAGGTGGGGTAGGTAAGTTTGAGAAACCGGCTCGAGATCGCTAGAATTTGAAAATACACAACCGGAGAAAATCTGCCACTTCCTTATAGAGCCCCTCCTCCAACACACACGAACGCGCACATGACCAATGAGGGCACGAGATAAGTTTGTGCCCCGATGGAAGGCTGACAGGCAGGTAGGCCATCCAATTGGTTGTACTTTTTACAGTATTACGGCTTCTACAGATGAAATTTTTTTATGGATTTTTTGTCAAAGCACTTCAGATATTCATTGCTATCGGGATGTTAAGAGCATTCCATGGAATATAACAAAAAGTGTATCTCGAGCCGGTTTCTGAAACTTACCTACCCCACCTTTAAGTATTTACCCATCAAAAAGTATATTTATAAATATGAAACACTAATATCATCCAGTATAGGTACTGAAACACTGATGATTGGACGTTGTTTTCCTTTACTGTGTACCTTATACATAGTATGGTGCCCAGGAGACCTTAACACGTTATAACTTGAAAGGCCTTCTGATATCCAAATTCCATTGTGTTTTTATGACTGCCTGATTATCGTCTTTCTTTTTTGCTATAGAGCTCCATTGTTATTAAAGGAATGGTCCACTCATTAGATAATTAATCAAAACTTCAGTATTTAGTGAAACGTTATGTTTAAACCATACCCTGAAGAAATCAGCGATATTCCCCGGTAAATAATGATTTTATAGCTCTTTTTTTATCAAGACCTGTATATTCCGTCTGGCCGCCGCCATGTTTGCCATTTTCAGTAGTCACGTGATGGTCGTGACGTCATCCATGCGTTCACTTTGTCAATACACGGAAACATGGTGGAGTATTTCAGTTCGGACTCGTCAGCAGAGGAACAAGTTTTGACCAATGTGAAGAGATTGGATGGGGGAATTCAGCCATACATATCAGTATGACAATACGACACCCTCTGTCCTTAGACCCTCACATCGTACAAGGAAAAACTTCCAGAGAAAACCCCCAGTTTAAAGGGAACATGGGAGAAACCTCAGGGAGAGCAACAGAGGAGGGATCCCTCTCCCAGGACGGACAGACGTGCAATAGATGCCGTGTGTAAATTGAAAAGATAATACATTTGCAACATAGGTAGTCCAGATGTTTGGAAATGCATGTGTGTATAATGGGAAGATGATATAAGATACTATATGTATGCATGTAGTACCACCCTTGCTATCGATTCCCTCTCTAGTTTAGCATACTACAACGAAGCATACGCTTCGTTGTCCCTGGCCATAGAATCACGATTTTATGGGGCCGGAAAAACTGGGGGGAAATACACACTAGCCGGTACTACGCTATATGGAAAGGCCACCAAAAACTGTCCTGGCCTGGACGTTAAAACGGGGCTAGCCGCTGCAATGGAAATGCGCTATAACATACCTTATTCTTACTCCGAGCACTACTTCTGCTCCTCCGTCGCTTCACACTTGCAGAGGGCGATTTCTCTACTGGCCGAACTGGTGTCCTGGTCGGTGATGACACCAGAAAGACCGATGGTACTGCATCTCCATTGAGTAATGGTTGTTCTTTAAATCCCATGTTATGTTTGATCATACTCTCAGAGTAGTCGTCTGGAAATGTGAAATGTTCGCTGCATACATGAGCCTGTAAATCTCTCGGTTCGGGCCGGCCACATTTCGCTAGCCACTGCCTCCGAATGTACTTCTTATGCTTACCTTTTGGCAACAGATGGAACCGAGCATTCCGTGGATTGTTCCTATCCGAATTATGGCAATATTTCGCGATACAGTGAGGCATATTTGAAGAGAGAAACTACAGTAAATAACATGGAGATCAACTTGTCTTCGACAACCAAACGCATGGATTACGTCACGTCCGGGAAATGGCGGCGCCCACAGTGTTGATGTTATTTCGGTATATAATCAGTTTAAAATCACTGATAATGTCATCGGATTAAAAAAAAAAAAAGAGAGAGAGACTGGCAGAGACTGGTCTGTTTTATCGGATGATAATTTTTAAAAAATGAGTGTCATGAGTAGTGCTGCGTACCGGTACGCCGAACCGGTACTGGACTTGTAAAAAGTTTCGGTTCAAGTCCGGTTAAAACCGGAACGTCAGGAACCGGTACTTGGACTCGCAAAAAAACTAGCACTTACGTATATTCTGGTGTCTGTGGTTATTTAAACATTCCCTGATAAACGTTATTCAGCGTCAATAAATGAGTGCTAATCCCAGTGTGCTCAGTGTACAACATCACATGTCATTTCACCTTCGATTTACGGTTTGAAAACGTAGAATTTCGCCACATGCTAATGCTAACCGGAAGTGAAGAATTTTCAGAATAAAAGTTTTAAGTTAATAGTGTGAACTTTCGTTTTTTTCAGAATAAAAGTGATTTAAATTAGTGTTTTTAATTCAAAATTACGCCATATCAACATTGATTTTAATTTCTAACAGTATGTATTGTAGAGTTGTAGAAAATACATGGTGCACAGACAGTACAGTACACTCTGACTGTACAGTCACTAGAGTGTAGCCTATACTGTATATTAGGCGTGTAACAGTGTGATGCGTATAGTCTACTCTACACTCTACCTTTCAGCAACGTTTTAGGGATTTAGGCTCAGTCAGCTCAGGGACTGTTTGGTTACTTTAGTTTGGTAAATGAAATAAATGTTTGAACTTTGTAGTAGTTCACTGTAGTTGCTGTCATAAGTCATTTGTAGACTAAGTGGCACATTTGTACTTTGTAGAGAAATGTAGACACAAGTTGGAAGGGAGCACAATAAACCTGATGAGTTTGAATTTGAGTTGATTATGAGTTAATTTTCAATTGATAATTAGCTCACAATAAGTTCACTTTAGTTACTCACACAACTTGACACAAGCCATGGGTTCAGGTCCGGACTTATAAGTCCGGACCTGAACCTGAACCTCTGGACTTGAGTCCGGACCTGAACCTGAATGTGAGTCCAGGTACGCAGCACTAGTCATGAGCATACCATTCCTTTAAGAACTAAAGCGACATGTGTCTTCGTCACCATGAACACACACTGTAGTGTATTCCTGATGACACGACACTCACAAGAACCCCATATGATTCTGTTGATGAGGAAAGCCCAAAGTTCAAAAGTCACTTGTTGACCCATTAGAGCAGGCTGTAATTTGTTGACATAATACATTTCATTAAAGTCAAGTTCCGTTTTGTTCAGTGTCTGAACTAAGTGCACTCCTGCAGTGGCGTGCACAGACATTTATAGGGGCAGGTGCTCAAGAGAAAAAAAAAGGGCACCTTCTGAGTCGCCGTGGCGGTCTGGCGGTCGCCCGCGCGCGAAGCGTGCGTGCGCCGAAATTGTGCGCGAAAATGTGCCGGATAATGGCGGATTTTGTTAGTTTATTTTTCGGTTTTTGGTTACTCCTTCCATCTCTCCCTCATTTTGGTCATCATCAGAGAGCACTGTTTCTGAACATGGTGCTGCTCTGGACTCTGACATTTCTGCTTCATCTGTGTCTGACTCAGAGATATTTTCTATGGATTTGTCTCCCTCAGCTTAGGCTGCGGCCCCACGAGGACGAATTCGGTCGTTTGCGTTACTGTTTAGTGTCATATAGACCGTTCGGCCACACGAGGACGACCGAATATGGCACTAAACGACTGAGGAAACGACAACGGGTCCCAAGGTGGATAGAAATGCATACGCCACTCTCTGGGGGGTCAAACGGCTCCGTGTGTGCGCCCTATACGGACATTTTCAGATCACTGATAGTGATTGCACAATAGCCCCGCCTCTCCTGCTCACCTCCGCTTACCCCGCGCCAGTGCTGAAGTGTTTCGCCACCAACAACAACAACAATGGCGGATCGCAGAGTTGCTATCGTGCTCCGGACGCTATTGACCATGCTACAGTTGTTTGTGCAACATCTACAGCAATAATGATGAGGCAATAGCCCCGCCTCTCCCCACCTCTGCTGCTCACCCCCACGTCAAAGTAAACTGCACCCTGAATTCAGATTATTTATCTTTCTCTCACGAGTGAAGTCTAATCTGACAGGACGGAGAGACGCAGCTCTGCCCACCTGCAGCTCCTCCCGCTGCAGCAAAACACACACTTCAAGTCAGATCATCGCCCTTAGCTATTTTAATTACCTCTCAAACTAAACTAGTTATAAATATGTTTATTCTTACTGTCGGCCGGGTCACTGATTACTGGATGAGCTGCTGCATGAGACAGACACTGACGCTGTCCGAAGAGAGGGAGGAAAAAGAGAGGCTCCGTGTATTTTATCATTATATTATATAGAGTCGTTATTCATTTGTTTTAAAGCTCAATAAATAACAAAGAAGACCTTTGACCGGCACTTTTATAATTTTGTCCGGAAGATTTCAACTTTAATACACGCTGACTGGCGAAAAACTCTGCCCGGTTCCCTCGGCCCCCACCGCGGAGAATAAACAGAAGGGCAACCATGACAACCATGCTTCTTCGCTGCTTTTGTGGAGGAAGTTACAGCGCCACGTAGAGGCTCCTGCATATGTACTGCAGCTTCTCCAGCGGTTGGAGCTAAACGGAGCGGTCTCGTGTGGACAGACACTATCCGGATAATTATTGCATGTGGACGGAAGCCGTTTGCGATTGCGTTTGCGTTAATCCTATGCGTTTAGCCGTTTTCGTCCTCGTGGGGCCGCAGCCTTAGATGGACTATTGCAGGACAGCAGGGGGCTGCTTCCCTGAGCCTGCTGTAGCTGCCTAGAATACAAACAATATAGAATATGATGTTTATTTCAATTATTTGGGTAAGGCAATGCAATGCATGACAACATCAAGACTCACCAGACTTTAACTGTCATGGCCACAATTCAACACCCTACCACTAGTTGTTGTTTTTTTGTCATTTGGCAAGTAGCTTCATGTCTGATGTAGTATCACCAAAGCACTTAGTGTGGTTACAATAAATTGTGGGCCTCTCAATAAAATTATATTATTATTATTATTACTACTATTATTATCACAGTTCAAACCTGAGCATGAAAGGGCTCTAGACAGACAGTGTGTCCCTAACATGACTCTGACCTTTCTTCTTCATCTTCATCATTGATGATGGGTAAGAGTTCATCAGGCACATCTGCATCCTCATCTTCCTTGCTGGTAGGCTCAGGCTGCTTTACCCAGGAGAGCAGAGAGCTGCTTCCCCGGGCTGCTTGCTGGAGCTCTCTTTGTTTTTCTTTTCTTATCCTGTCTCTTCTTGGCATTATTCTACAAGTGGTCAATGCAAATGAGCTAAATCAATGTACTGCTCTGCTGTGCATGCTAATTAAGGGTTCATCTCCGAGAAACATTTAACAGCAGCATTAATGTAAACCCATAAGGTTACTAGGCTACTACTTATATTGTACTTTTTGAGGCATTTTTACTTTACTTGAGTATTTCCCATTTTCAATACATTTACTTCTACTCCACTACATCTCAGATGCAAATATTCTACTTTTACTCCACTACAATTATTTGAAAACTTTAGTTAGTTACTATGTAGATTTTGATTAAGATTATTACAAAACATACATTTAATCACTTCAGCCCTAGCATAATGACGCATTGTGAGCGTAGATCTGCTATTTTCAAAAGTGCACAACGAGACTAAATGGATGGATGCAAGAAAAGAAGTAAAGTCATAGTTTAGTTTGGCATCTGATTTAGGGGACTAAACAATACACTCGTTGTATTTGTTACCTCGTGGTTACTTACTTGGTCGTCACTAGGGCACTTTTAATCGTGTTGCTGCGTGCTGCTGCACCACACACCCGCCGTGGCCTGTCTGACTCTGCGCGCTGCGCGTTCACGTTGAGAGCAGGGAAGGGAGGGGCTGCAGCCAGGGCACGTACGGGAGTTCCGCGGGGCACGTGTGGGGATGTCTGACAAAATTACAACGCGCATTTGGGGCACTGCTGTATATATTAGGAACTTTTAATCCAGAATTGATCGATGTTACCATGAGCCACATACAGTACACTGTAAAAAAAAAAAACTTTCAAAAAGGCACATTGCTGTCCAGAGGGCAAAACGGGCAGGTGCTCAAGCACTACCTTGAGTCTATGTGTGCACGTCTCTGCACTCCTGTATGGAGGCGGGACCGTGAGCCAGCAGGAACCAGGACACTGACACTGAGGCTGCGGCCCCACGAGGACGAATTCGGTCGTTTGCGTTACTGTTTAGTGTCATATAGACCGTTCGGCCACACGAGGACGACCGAATATGGCACTAAACGACTGAGGAAACGACAACGGGTCCCAAGGTGGATAGAAATGCATACGCCACTCTCTGGGGGGTCAAACAGCTCCGTGTGTGCGCCCTATACGGACATTTTCAGATCACTGATAGTGATTGCGCAATAGCCCCGCCTCTCCTGCTCACCTCGGCTTACCCCGCGCCAGTGCTGAAGTGTTTCGCCACCAACAACAACAACAATGGCGGATCGCAGAGTTGCTATCGTGCTCCGGACGCTATTGACCATGCTACAGTTGTTTGTGCAACATCTACAGCAATAATGATGAGGCAATAGCCCCGCCTCTCCCCACCTCTGCTGCTCACCCCCACGTCAAAGTAAACTGCACCCTGAATTCAGATTATTTATCTTTCTCTCGCGAGTGAAGTCTAATCTGACAGGACGGAGACACGCAGCTCTGCTCGCCTGCAGCTCCTCCCGCTGCAGCAAAACACACACTTCAAGTCAGATCATCACCCTTAGCTATTTTAATTACCTCTCAAACTAAACTAGTTATAAATATGTTTATTTTTACAGTCGGCCGGGTCACTGATTACTGGATGAGCTGCTGCATGAGACAGACACTGGCGCTGTCCGAAGAGAGGGAGGAAAAAGAGAGGCTCCGTGTATTTTATCATTATATTATATAGAGTCGTTATTCATTTGTTTTAAAGCTCAATAAATAACAAAGAAGACCTTTGACCGGCACTTTTATAATTTTGTGGAGGAAGTTACAGCGCCACGTAGAGGCTCCTGCATATGTACTGCAGCTTCTCCAGCGGTTGGAGCTAAACGGAGCGGTCTCGTGTGGGCAGACACTATCCGGATAATTATTGCATGTGGACGGAAGCCGTTTGCGTTAATCCTATGGGTTTAGCCGTTTTCGTCCTCGTGGGGCCGCAGCCTGAAGCTTCCTTTTTGAGTTTCTCTGAAAAAGCTTGAATAATGAAGATAAGTGTATCCTCCATGAGTTCTGCTGGACTTGCACTTATTCTGATGTCTACGTGTTCCGTGTCCGGGGTGGGGGTCTTTTCATGATGTGTTTGTCTGAGCTCTCTGTGCCCCTTAAATACATATTGTATATGTAACTAACATTTCAGAGTTCACACATTCACTAGACACAAAACACAATGAATGCATTTGGTAATTTTATTTACAAATGGTAAAAAAACACCATAAAAATATATCTTGCTTTCACATATATACATTTCAATGCTTTCCTATGAACTATGTTGACAGGACATGGGGCGCCTGCATCATAGTGGCTGACCTCTGATACAGACCGGACACACACACACACACTCGTTCTGAAGCTCCACAGAAGCTTGTACATCAGAGGAGGTCTGGTCTCATCCCGGTGGTCATCCATTCTGATTTGGAATCAGCTGTTTCTCCTGAGGTAGGTCTTACCACTTTCCAACCATAAACAAACGCATCTGAGATTTCAAGAATGACTCCGGGGGAAACAGTTTGAACAGTTCAAATGTTATACATTACAATTTACACAAATTAAATACTTGTATACAAATTAAGCCCAATGAAGCTCATTTGTGATTTTAAGGCTATATACAAAATATTAATTATATATATAATTCGCTATTATTTGGAAAATAAAGTTGTAAATTCTAGAAAGAAAATATGATGATTGCAAAAGACATAATAACATTTTGTTTAAAGTATAGAAAGCTACAAAGAAGAATCATATTGAGAAACAAAAAGCATTATAGTATAAAGTCTAATAATCATAATGTGAAGAGAATAAAAGCCGTGATGAGAATAAAAGCATAATATAAAGAGAATAGTCCTAATCCCAGAGAAAGTGTCATATGAGATAAGACATGATGTCATGGTTTAGTCTCCGTCCTCATAGAGAGAAGCTATACTTCACTCGTCCCAGGAGTAGCCGCTGACAGCCTGCCTGTGACTATGATCATCTTATAATGCTATCTTTCAAACATTGGGACTTTTTTATTGTAAAATTACAACTTTATTCGTACAATACTTTTTTAATAGAAAAATATTTTCATTATCAGAATCTTTCTTGAAATCTCAGATATGCTTTTGTAAAAGTGGTCTGCATATTGTCGCCTGTTCGCTCAGAGCATAGACACGCATTTATACAAGTTGTGTTCATTAGCATATTATGCAGACACAAGTTCTAAACACGGGTGGCCGACTAGGACAGCTTGAGTGGCTTTGGAGGTTATTGAGGATGTTGAATTAAATATTGCAGTTTTAACCAGAAAGTGGCAGTAACTGTAGTCCGGGTGGGTGGGCTGATTTTGATGAATATTGGGCCGATTTTAAAGTTTTAGGGGACTCAAAACTGCCATTTAAAAGAACAAAATAATTGTTGCTTTTGTCTGCATGTGCTAATTAATGCTATTTATGCTAATGGAGCAAATAGTCACATTTCTGGTACGTGTGAACCTACCTGGCAATAAGCCGTTTCTGATTCGGAACATATGCAGGGGAGCATCCGGCAGTTTCTATGTGCTGGGGCCCCTACTATACATTTCTAACATATAACTTTGGGTCCCTCAACATTTCCGGGTTCACTATGCAGACAACTATCCTTTTGTGTTCTAAAATGTGCCTCAGACTGGGTGTGGGGGCCGCCTGGGGTCGTTGGTCTGTGGTGTGTTAACACTGCGAGTGAGAGCAGGAGGAGTAGAGGTACAGCAGGATGAAGCAGTCGATCAGAAGGATGGTGTAGAACCATCTCTGCGTGTGCAGACTGCGCCCCCTCTGGAAGCGGGTCAGCAGCACGGCCAGCAGCAGGAAGAAGGTGGCCGTGTTCAGCAGGAGGAAGAGGCGGATGTAGGAGGCGGTGCTGGAGAGACCCTCGCTCCCCTCCGTGGCCACCATCTGAACCTCCTTAAATTTGCGGCCCTTGACAAAAGCCCCCTTTCTGTTTTTGCGACCGTCGGTATAATCCATAAAGGCCCGCGAGTCGCCCTCCCCCTCCTCTGGACTGTCCTCATCTGTACGCTTTGAAGTCTTCTGTCTCGCCTTCTTCTCATTCACCTCAACCTGTGCGAAAATGTCAGGTAGAGTCTCAGACAGCTTCTCCCCAAGGTTCACGGTCCTCCCCCCTTTCCCCCTGCCCTGCGTCTTGGACATAGCAAACATATTCTCTATGACCTCCTCCGTCTTCTTCTTGTCTGAGAACTGGAGCAGGCGCTCTGCAGTCTTTCTGAAGCTGGCGGTGTTGAGAACCCGTCCCAGGATGTGTCTCTCCATCTGCTGGAAGACGGGCTTGACGTGTTGTAGGTTGTCCTCCACCACGTTGACGTATTCCTCCACTTCCTCGGGGGAGCTGTCCTCCTCAGCCGCCGCAGACTTCTCGAACACGATCTTCTTGTGGTCCTCCAGCACCATGGCGAACAGGGGCTTGCTGGGGACCTCTCCGGTCAGCAGGTAGATGGTGTAGGTGTGCTCCTTGGTGGACAGGTAGATGTCCACCCTCTGGTCATCGCCACGCAGGCTGAAGCTCTGTACATCCACGCCTGGTCCATAGAAAATGTAGGCAACCCTGGTGTGAGGGTACCTCAATGGCATAGTGACGTTCACATAGTTGGAGCCGTTGTACGGGTAGCCTCGAGGGTAGTTCCAGTAACCCACCACCCCTTTGCTACTGTAGCCGGTGTCATCCATCCAGAACATCTTGTAGTTATCCTCCCCGTGGGATACGAAGGCTCCATGAACACCATCTATCTTGGTACTCCGGAATGGCAGCTCCGTGTTGTGGAAGAAGGCACTCATCGCCCTGGTGGGGCTGTCCGGCTCCAGGTGGATGTGGTCCACCAGGAGCAGGAGCTGTGGGTGGAGAAGGAGCAGGTTCCTCTGGAAGCTCCTGATCTTCAGCTCGGGACTGTACGAGGAATGTCCCTCCCCTCGGATGAAGACCATGCCCTGCCTCTCCATGGCAGCCTCCACTCTGCCCTGGGCATCCGCCGCCAGCCCCACCTTGTACTTCAACCACTTGGAGTCGCAGGCCTCGGTCACCTGTCCAGCCCACGGCTTGAAGCAGCTCCCTGGGACATCAGAGCTGAACAAGAGCGCGTTGTTCAGCAGAGTGTACTTGGGTCCATACAGAGCCTCTGTGATGAACGGGACCCCGTTGGGCACAAAGGTGAAAGTGTTCTGATCAGGGTGCTCGTGGCCAGCGTTAAAGTTCCTCCACCCTTTGATCCACTCCTTGTACTTGTTCTTGTGAACGATGTCGAAGATGGCCCGCCCCCCCAGCTTCCCCGCCTTGAAGGACAGAAAGGTGCGGTTGGTGTCTGCAGGTAGAGCGCTGCCATACGTCACCACCCCCCAGTCCTCAAAGTGGTGAAGTTGAGATGTTCCGAAATCTGATGGAGGCTTCGGAAACAGTCCTGGATCATACCTGCAATTACAAGAGAGGACGGATGTCAGAGGGGTGAAGTATAGGGGTGTAACGGTATCCGTATTCGTCCCGTACCGTCACGGTTCGGACGTCACGGTTCGGACGTCACGGTTCGGCACATGCAGTCACACGGCGAATATGCCTTTTTTTTTTACGAGTGGGAAAAAAGTCTGTCCTTCAGGGCAGTATCCACTACACTATTTATAATCCAGGGGGCGGTATTGCGCCTAAAAGCTGTTTGCCAGCCGCCCTTAAACAACAAATGAAGAACAAGAAGAAACACAACAACAAAACGAACTAAATACAAGAAGAAGAAAAGTTAGTATGGTGAGTTCAGATAACACACAGGAGCTAGAACCACCTGCTTCTTTTAAATCAGCTGTGTAGGAACATGTCGGGTTCCCTGTGGACTACAATAACGATGAAGTGTGCGAGTGGTGGATCCGACGAGGACGGTGTGTCGGCGTTGTTCTACAGCGGTGCGGTATGCTAATGGTAACACACGCCAAACATGCTAAATCACATCAGAAGGCATCACCCAGATTTGCCTGGCAAAAGACAACAGCTGTTCAACAGCTGATCCCCGCTGTTTTTAAGAAGCCAAGAGACATGAGAGCCGAGAGACCAACATAAATAACGGAAGCTTTTGGCATATGTTTTTCAACGACTTTGCGCTCTGGAAACACTTTCTTATTATTTATGATGTAAGACATTCTTTTTAGTTTTACAGCTTGATGAAACCTTTTTGTTTGACATCAGCCATTATAGATACTCTGGCCATCTGAGTGTGTGGTGCTGTTTGTGGTTTGTTTTTAACTGTTTAATACAGTTAATTATTCAAAATGTCAGAGTTCCTTATTTTGAGACTGAAACTTGCACTACTGTTCCAAAGTAAATAACAACAAACCTGGAATTATGCATTTGGGACCTTTTTTTGCTTTTTCTTGTTGTACCGAACCGTGACCTCCAAACCGAGGTACGAACCGAACCGTGACTTCTGTGAACCGTTACACCCCTAGTGAAGTACCAATAAAGACATCAATCAAAAGCCACTGACAGTGAGAGGTTTGAATACTGTGCATCAGTTTTTCCGCCAGACCAGGGCTGAGAGGGCGTAGAGGGCGTCCACCCCGAGAGCGGGTATCTATAACGGCCCGTCTACACTACAGCGTCGAAAGCTCCAATCTGCCCATTCACTTTGAATGGGGTGACGTCACGTAGCCACGCTTTTTCGCCGAACTGAATTGTGGGTAGCAGAGCGGTCCGTCTCAGGCGTCTCCGGCGACAGAAGTTGAACAATGTTCAACTTCTGTCGCCTGAGACGCTGGAGTAGCCAGCGCCAGCCAATCAAATCCCGTTTCCCAAGATCTGACAGCTGAAGCCGTAGCCAATCAAACCGCGTCTAAGCTGGGAGAGATATCCCGCCGTTCATTTCTATATTTCAAAACAAGATGGAGGAGAAACTAACTATCGCCGGAGCAAATCACCCGGTTTTGTATGACCAGACCCTCTTCACCTACCGGGACACAAACCGGAGGAACCAGCATGGAGGGAGGTGGCAGAGACAGTGGGGGAAACTGGTAGGTTTTCGCCTGTTTGGGGAGTTTATATATATATATATATATATATATATATATTGCTCCCATAAAATCCCCCGGGGTTTTTGCTTTGTATGTCGGGGGCGGGAGATTCATGTGATTGGTTGTTGGTCGCGTTGCTTGAATAAAAACCCCAAGCTCCAGACACGCCCAGCTCCAAGCTTCTTTTGAAGCTGTAGTGTGGACGCTCCGTAAGGGGCTTGAGCCGTCCCTTATAGATACTGTCTTTTTACGTTAGCGAGCCGGATCATTTGGCTCGGCTCTCTTAAAGCGCCGGCTGTGTCGGCTCCCACACAGCTCTTCGTGTTACCACGGTTTACCACGGAGCCTCAGTTTCGCCGCTGCAAGGCTCTGGCGCTCGCAGCTCACGCGTGTGCTCCACTAGCACCGCTCATCGTGTCCAAATCGCGCACGTTCCGTGTTGTCCGGTAGCAGGCACCGCCGATGTCGGGGAAACGATCTTCAATACTCCGAAAATAATCCCACCAGACTCCTTCGCCCCTCCAACAGAGGGATGTCCTTTTTGCTTTTTGTTATTTCAAGCGATAAAAACTCTCGATCTTTTCTCAAATTATTAATATTTTTGGACGCCCTCGGCTCGAGTTCAGGGCGTCCCGAGCTGAATAAGGGCGTCAAATGACGGCAAGACTACATTGTAGTAATACAAAATACAAGCACCCTAACCCCGATTGGCCAATAGAGTAGTTCTTGAGTGCATTTCCCCGCTGTTATACCTCTGTGTGCAATAACTCTGCCGGTAAACGCAACACTTTGAGTAATATCAACTCAATATACACTCCATTGCAATTTACGCTTAATATTAATTTCAATTATTTCAATCTGTAAATAGTACCAGCTACTTCTACATTTGTATATGGTCTTTTAAAATATACTGCTACTTACTTTCTTTACCATACTTGGCCATAAACCTGTTTCTGATTCAGATTTTTCGGATTCTTTCTCCTCTCTCTTTATGCAATGTGTAAGTCCACTCGAATGAGTCTGCACTATACTCTGTTGTAATACCGTACATTTCCCCATTGCGGGACAAATAAAGGAATTCTGATTCTGAAGATAAAAATTGTATTTCCTTGAATGAAACCAAGTGGAGCGTCTCACCAGATGAACTCTGTGTGGAGGGTACACCATCGCTGGCCTTTCCCCGCCTGCCCTGGCCCCTCCATCACCCTGTTCTGATGGATCACATCTGCCAGCCAGTTCCCACTGCCGTTACGCAACACATAGCGGTCCAAGAAGACCAGCTGGCTCTCTGGCCCGTAGAACCAGTTGTAGTTAGAATCTGCAATGGCCACCGTCCGCTGAAATCCTGGTGAAAACACAGGGTGGACAAAAAGACAAATACAATGCTCATGTATGACTGATGCTGAAATGTGCAGACAAGGCAGGAAGAGATGAATGTGTGCAATCTTTGCCAATTCCAACAAACTACCACACAGAGCTCAGCACAAAGAATTTCCCCTGAAGTCACGGATATGTTACAAAGATGCTCCCCAGCAGGAACCTCAGCCCCCTCTGCTGTGACCCGGCTCAGTCCACAGCCCAGCGCAGACTGTTGGCACTGATTTGTTGTCTGTAATTATGTTAGTTATCTCTCTCTGCTGCTGAGAGGGTTCTTAGAAACCAGCGATAGAACTTCAGCATGTAATCACAGTCAATCATTTGTCAGGATAAACAATCGTACACAGAAACTCTGGAGCAGCATCGCTGTGAGCGTGGCTGGACACTGAACACACGCCTTATATACGCAAGGACGTTTGGATGATAAAATAAGATACACTATAAAAACGGAAATGTTGACTTTAATTCAATGTTTTATGTCAACAGATTACACATAGCCAGTGGCGGTGCCAGGGTATGGCTGGGGTAGGCTACAGCCATACCAAGAAGCGGCTTAGCCCCACCATGAGAAATGATGTTAAAGTAAGCACTCGGGCACTAGGGCTGCACGATATTGAAAAAAACGGACATTGCGATTTCCCCCCCCCCTGCGATATATATTGCGTTTTTTTTAACTATATTTAACCGGATGAAGGATTCGAAAATTCTTTTTTACTTATAGTGAAAACCACCCTTGGATGATGGGTTAGTAGACTAAAAGCTTTAGGAATCCAAAGTACAACATATAATAAGTACCCTGTATCAAGATTGATGCAAAACAAGTGACATTTGACATTTTTTGTTGTGATGTCTGAGTTTGCTTCCCCTGTCGCGAGATCGGATCGCTTAGATACTATACTTTATAATCTGTGCAGTCTCAGCTGTAATCGGATATATTGTATGTGCAGTTTCGATAAGTAATAAGGGTATCTTTATTTTGAATTCTGTGCTAAAGTGCGTTAGCATTTTTTCGCTTAGTGCCAATTCAGAGGCTTGATATTACCCTTGTGTTTTGTTTTGGTAAAAATGGTTCATATCTTCAGTTAGCTGAGATTCTTCCCGTTAATCTGGTGCTACACATTAATAGTTTCATAAATGTTAAGAAGCCCTGAGACAAAGTCTCGGGAAAAAAACTGTGGGGGGGGGGTCCACTGGGGGGACTGCCGTGCTTAAGAGGTTATAGCACATCCTAAAAAAAAAAAATTAAAAAAGATATATGAATAAAACCGCACGTCCCTGCGGTGTGAATATCGCGCATGCGCATATCGCGGTTATCGCACATTAAGCACATTCAATTAAATAATAAGCAAAATGCTAAATGTTGAGAAAAGGGCTTGCGAAAATATACGGGTCGTGTCCACAACACATCAACTGATCCTGCTGTAACAACAAGTGCACGTTACTGATGCAATATGGTTGAGACCATTCGGGCTTATGCTAAAAGAGGGGTGCAAGGAATAGTCTAAGTAGTGGGGGAGTTTTATGCACTAAAGGTGTGAAAATTCTCTGGCGTTATAATATCAGCGCGGCCGCGGTCAGATCAAAATGCCTCCAAATGCAATTTGAATAGACCTACAGCCAATCAGAGCAACGAAACGTTGGGTCTGCGTCATGCATTACTGATTGAGATCAATCGGCAGGGGCGGTTCTAGGGCGGGGCCCGTGCCCCCCTAACACTGACTTCTGACCCCCCTAAAAATGAAAAGTGGAAAAAATGAAAAAATGATGATTTATTACCAGTGTTGGGCAAGTTACTTTAAAAAAGTAACTAGTAATAGTTATAGTTACTGCTCTCAAAAAAGTAACTGGTTACTTTATTAGTTACTAAATTATAAAAGTAACTAGTAAGAAGTTACTTTACTTTAAAAATAATAACAATAAAAATACAAGTGTTTGTGTTGTTCTGTGGCACGGTAAGAGAAAAGACAACTCCCCATCATTGTAGCATAATGGAAACATTAACATTATGGATAGATTACCGGCCCTCAAGCGAGTACCGGCCCTCAAGTGAGTACTGCAAGAACGCAAAAACGCAATGGTGAGAGATCTATTGAGGCACGTGGTCTGCTGGCACAGTTGGATCTAGAATTCATTGTGCATCTTGTAACACTCCGTCTTCCTCCCTTGACCTTTCAAAGGCTGTGCATTTAGTTGGATCTTTAGTTCAGACATTGAATGACTTCAGGCAGGAGTCATTTTTTGATAACTTGTGGGATGAAGTGTTGAACATTTCTGAG
Organism: Pseudochaenichthys georgianus; assembly: GCF_902827115.2. NCBI lineage: Eukaryota > Metazoa > Chordata > Actinopteri > Perciformes > Channichthyidae > Pseudochaenichthys > Pseudochaenichthys georgianus. Next base: position 2,728,523 of record NC_047526.1, on the reverse strand, counting down.
CAATGTGATACTGCAATACAGCCAGCAGCAAAACGACAAAAACGACTGAGCTCTAAACCTGCTGAAAGCTTTGTACTGACTACTGTTGGACAAAGAGAGACAGAACAAGATAAACACGGGCTTCGTACAGCCTTTTTCTACCCTGTCATTGATCAGATGCTCAATGAGCTTAATAGATGGTTTTCAAACACAAACTGTGACATGATGAATAGCATCCAAGCTCTTAACCCCAAAAGTGATGCATTTCTGAAGGAGACAACTCTGTTTCCATTTGCTCAGTTGTATGATGCAAATATTGAGGACTTGGGGCATGAGCTCCATCAGTTCAGCAGAATGTTAGATAGGAAAATAAAGACTGGGATGCAGAGACCTGACGGTACAGTGGAGCTTGTTCGGTTCATTGAGCCTTATAAAGAAGTGTTTTTTGAGCTCTTCAGACTCTGCAAAATAGCAGTCAGTTCTGCTTCCTGTGAGCGTAGTTTTTCTACATTGAAGCTGGTCAACACCTTTCTCAGATCCACCATCACTGATGAGAGACTGAGCAATCTGGGTCTGCTTAGTATTAGTCAAGGAGGTCAAAGGCATTGAATCTTGACTTATTTGTTGATCGGTTTGCCAAAAATCACAAGAACCGAAGATTTTGTTGCTGTAATGTGAGATTTTGGGAAGGAAACAACAGCCTGGGATGCAGACACCCTTATGTAAAGTAGAGATATAACTGTTCATTGCCTTTATTTTTATATAAATATGATATGGTGTTAGTGCAAAAATTGTACTATAACTTAAGCTGAAGCTAACAGTAATAACTATAAGATCTATCTGAAATAAATAAGTGTACTGAAACAAATACCAATAACTGGATTGCATTGTTTTCTTATGCGCAATTACTTCATACTGTCTAGTTCTCTTTTTCGTCCTGCATTTATTGTGCCCCCCTCAGAAAATAACTGGCCCCCCAGTAAAATTGGTCTAGAACCGCCACTGTCAATCGGAACCGCCATTCAGTATCCCTATTGGACCTTCAACGTCACGTTCACAGTCATCCCTTTTTATTTACTACAAGACAAATGTGCCGTTTTATTTCATACAGTTCCATTTTGATTGAGACAGGGAAATAATCTAAACCTCACGCGTGGCGTTCACTGTCAAGGGGGGCGATATAGCGTGTATGTAATTACATTGCAAATACTCACTTGAGCCCCACCACTGTGTGGGTTAGCCCTACCATAGATTACCCAACACAAATACTCTGGAGCCGCAACTGCACACAACTGTATATGGTACAGCAGTAACTTTAAAGGTGGGGTAGGTAAGTTTGAGAAACCGGCTCGAGATACACTTTTTGTTATATTCCATGGAATGCTCTTAACATCCCGATAAAAATGAATATCTGAAGTGCTTTGACAAAAAATACATAAAAAATGTAATCTCTGGAAGCCGTAGTACTTCACGACCAATCGTCTGAGCCGGCCCGGCTAAAGTAACTGGATGGCCTACCTACCTGTCAGCCTTCCATCTGTGCACAAACTTATCTGGTGCCCTCATTGGTCATGTGCGCGTTTGTGTGTGTTGGAGGAGGGGCTCTGTGAGGAAGTGGCAGATTTTTTTCCGGCTGCGTATTTTCAAATTCTAGCGCACTCGAGCTGGTTTCTCCAAAATTACCTACCCCACCTTTAAGTTTGAATAAAAATATTAGGTTCAAATTCATATCATTGCTTTCAACTAACCTAATACAGTAATGTGAAATCTGTTGACATAATACATTTAATTAAAGTCAACGTTTCAGTTGTTTCAGAGTAAGATAAGATGGACCTTCCTCCTATGGATATTCAGGCGTCATAGCAGCAACAGAATACGATAGAAACACAGATAGAACACATAATAAGAATAAATATAAAATAAGGAAAAATAAGAACAAACCTGGAGTAATAGTAGGAGTTGAAATAACAACAATGACATGAATTGAAATGATGGGACGTTTACCTGGCAGGACGGTTCGGTACAGGAAGGCGAAGTGCTGCAGCAGCCAGGGGTGGTCGAAGTGGCTGATGGAGAAGTGGCGCTGCACCAGGAACATGTACTGGAACAGGGAGCGGGTGGTGTAGGTCCCGTAGGCCACGCCCTCATACAGGGAGCCGTCCGTCACGTCCTGCAGCAGCACCATGGACTTCTCCATGATGGACAGCACCTGCTTGGTCCACAGGTAGGCCTCCTGCAGGTAGCCTGCAACACAGGACCACAGTGTGAGCCCCCGACCCTCAGCTGTCTGAAGGGCTGCACCAACATGCTTGGTTTGAGCCGTACACTGAGCTGGGCTGAGCGCCGTTAACTATACCAGAGTTCATCTCAGTATTCATTTGTCCAGTCGATACAGACGGTGCACTCGTGTGCAATACACCTGCAATGTGCAATATAAACACTTATTTGCAATTGTACTATAATCACAAAATACATCTTTTCATAAATGTCCCAAAACTCTTTTATTTTAAGGTTGCAATACTTTAATATGCTTTTTAATATGTCACTTAGTTTGACTTAATGTGCTGCTACTCATGTTTTAGCCATGGTTGTGTACATAATTGTCTTTATTTTAATTGTATTACTAATGTCTGCTTTTCTTTTGTATCATTGCATACTTCTTCTTTACCCGTTATGCCACTTGTGCAGTGCCTTTGTAAAGTTCCCCGCAGTGGGACCTTTACGGGGAGAGCAGGTGATGAACAGATTCACGTCTTTAAAGGACCACGTCATTATATATGTACATCGCTAAATCATAGCTTTACATCCCACTGTTTCTGAAGTGTGTAATACACACTGGTGTCAGATTGCTGTCCACTATTATATAGTATTTGAAGTCCTATATGCGAGTGACCTTGTATAATACATATTGAAAATAATGTTGTTTCTGGAGTACCCCTGAAACACCTCGTCCATGTTTGGATGCGGCCGTACCCCCACACGGTCAGAAGGGCCCGTTGGGCAGCAGCGCTCCGCTTGTGTGAGAATAGCTGCGCTCCGTGACAGAGACTTGCTTTTGCTCAACAAGGTTTTGCGCAGAGCTTCACGGTAAGCACACCTAGTTCGTTTTGTTGCTATGGTTACCTACCCTGCTTTTCTGTGCCCTTTCCAATAGCTCTTATATCATTGTTGTTTCTTTAGAAGGTCAGCTTGCAATGGAGGTCAAAGATGAAATCATTTCAACTTTGCGCGAGTGCGATGCCGAGGGAAGCCCTTCTGTCTGCTCCTTCCAGGAGAGACAGCGGAACAGAACGTGTGTCGCTCCAGCTTCTATCAATGACTGATGGACCGTGTGTGTGTGGCAACTTTGTAGGAGAAGAACTGATGAGCCAGATGTGAGAGCAGTTTAGGAGAGTACAGTAATGCGTACGTGCACATGGCCCGTAGGAAAAGGAATGGAACACGACATTAGATATTCTCACATCTATATATTGTGTCCACGTGACTGACTTTGATGAGTGTCCTCATATTACACTACATTGCATTTAGCTGAGGCTTTTATCCAAAGCGACTTACAATAAGTGCGTTCGACCAGGAAGACACAACCTTGAAGAAAACAGAATCATATACATCAGGTTTCATAGAGGCAAACCTTTCAAGTGCTGCTCAACTGGCTGTAGGTAAGCCAGCGCTTTATTACTATATAAGTGCTCTGTTAATAGTTCTATCCTCGAGGTGGAGTCGAGAGAGATGAGTTTTCAGTCTGCGCCGGAAGGTGTGTAAGCTTATAATATAAAATGTCAATAACGGTCTATGGTATATTCATATTGACTCTGTGGATAGTGTCTGTATTATACTGTATATTTATATACATGATTTACTGCTTTATTTTTATTGCTATTTAACTATATTTTATTACGGTGTAAAATATTTTTTGTTTTATATTAGATTTCTTGTTTTTGTACATGTTATGTATGCACCATGACATCAAGCTAACAGTCCTAGTATGTGCGAAGCTATCTGGCAATACAGCTGTTTCTGATTCTGATTCTTTCTGATGATCGAGAGCAGGGCTGGCTGAGAGGTACCGAGCCAATCATCTGACTGGTACTGCAAAGAGCCACATCATACACACATGCTGGGTGTACACACACACACACACACACACACACACACACACACACACACACACACACACACACACACACACACACACACACACACACACACACACACACACACACACACACACACACACACACACCACACACACACACACACACACACACACACACACACACACACACACACACACACACACACACACACACACCTCTGCTCAGCCAGATTTCCTATAAATGTCACAGTCCATGATGTTGACAGAATGGACTGAGACCTCTCCTCCCAGTACTAAGACCAGAGGCAGTTAATATTGTGTCTCACACACAAACTCTCAGTTCAGAACATTTAAACAAAGTAGTTCTCTTACTGCAAGTTGCTTCTTGAAGCGTGCAGAGGACGTGGAAGGGGCTCAAATGCATGAAGGGGCACATTTGCGATTTTTGTTAATAATTTAATAAAGATATGCCTGGCCTTTTGTCTCCCCGTCTGTCTCTCACACACATTCATGACAGCTATTTAAAAATAAATGTAAATCAATTAAGTGTATTTTAGTTAATTCTCCTCACAGGACATCTCAACGTGTACCCAACCCTCTGACTGACAGGAGCTCTGCTGACAGAGATGCACTTTCTCTCTTGTTTATTTCTTTCCCGCGAATCACCGACTTCGGGAGTCCTTCCGTGTGAGCTGCCAGCTTCCCGGAGCAGGCCTTCTCACACACACATTATACACCGCTGCACATGGTTACATCTCCCTTCACTGTCACATCGCGAGTGCAGTAAAGCCCGCCTCCAGTACTGCAGGATCTGCATTCTGATTGGCTAAAGCACTTCTGTGTTGGAAACTCTGTAACGATTGGGCTGGAACCTGTGTGTTGTTAACCCTTTGTGAACTGGGATACACATGCGCAAAAAAAAACAACACACAACTAAAATTGGATATGAACTGAGGAGCCGCATGAGACTGGGCAAAGAGCTCCATGCGGCCACTCCGGATCTATCGTGTAATCAATTTATAATATTTATACCTCCTTACACTGTTTGTAGTGTACACACATCAGTTTGTTTATATCCGTCACATGTATTTGTATACAGTATATATATATAGATATTATACTTGAATAACTGCACTTTCTGCTTGTTTTGCACTTCTGGTTAGACGCTAACCGCATTTCGTACTTGTACTCCGTGCAATGACAATAAAGTTGAATTGAATCTAATCTGTAACGACAAGAGCAGTGGTCCTCTGAAAGTGCCTCTTTGTGAATACATTAGCCCCAGGACTTAGAAAGAGAGATGTATAGTCTATGAGTGTGTTATGTCACTTAAGGAATGAATAAACAAGACAGCCGTACAGCCAAGACGTCTTCTTCAACACGTGTTCCCTGAAGAAGCCTTCCACACCGACAGCCCGCAGACACGGCTCCATGTTTCCTCTCACACACTGGAACACACACAGACTGCACTCTGGGAACAAGCGGCCACATACACACTGCAGCCACAGGTCTGGAGGAGTCGGGCCAGCAGCTACATCCGAACACTGTTTGGTTTGGGCCCACACAGGGCAGGTATTTACCATCAAACAGGAACTCCTGGCACGCACAAAGACCATGTTTACTGACACACGGCCTCAGCAGCGCTCTCAGGCCGGAGCCACACTTCACAGCAGCTCGGCCTGCGAGCCTCTGCAGGACTCTCCGTGTACCATTGAGTCCTGAGGATGGCTGTGATGGCCTCAGCCACACAGGGGTACATGAGTACACTGCACTCTCACCTAGGGGGACCAGGTGCCAACAGGACACATGGGGGACTAACAGTACGTTTGTGCGGGACAATGAGGGACATGTCACAGCCCTCTCTTCTTTTCTAAACAGCCATTGGATAGGCTGGCGACTGTTCATTAATGCGGGACATCGGCTCAATGTGTGGGACCAATGATAAAGATGCTGTCCTGGTCTCCCCACCCTCACCTCCAGGAGATTTGCTTCAGGTCAGCTGCAGTAAAACACGCCAACAATTAACACCACACATTGGATTTAAATGGACAACCTTTACTTTGCTTGTAACCTGACATTATTGAGTTTATTTTCAAACATTTTAGCACAGCTAACACAAGTACTTCCTGGTTCAGCAAAAGACGTGACTGAGGGCTGAGGACGGATAAACAATGCAAGCAGCCATTTGGGTCAAACTGGGACAAACCCCATGCTTCCAAGTCAAAGGGGGGATTGGTCCTTTTGTATTCTGCTCATCTGAATGACCTTGGCAAGGACCAAGCCACTATATGTGTTCCTTGCTTTGTCATTGTGGCAGGTCGGTTTGTTCAGTTAACACCTGTTAAGTTGCTGTTATTTATTAGAGGTATTTTCTCTTGATCTCTTTTATAGGCCTTTTATAGGAGATTCTTGCTTTAAATGATTTTTGGAGTAATACAAAAAAAAATGTTTCTTTAAACAACTCCTGTGTCCTGTTGCCTGACTGCTTGTTCACTAACAACGGCTTTCAGGGAAAACATAAACACGTTTTGTCAGCGCTCTGGCTAAACAGAGCATGAGACTTGTATCCATCCCCACACTATCTGACCGTTCGGCTGGATGTTGGGCTAACCATCTGCTGCTTTCTGCTGGGCAGATTGTTAGCATTGCTGGAAAGAAGGGTTGATAAGAACAGAATTCTAAATACCACAACAATCAGCTAAAAGATGTGATTTGGCAACACACTACATATGTGTAAAGTTATTTTACTTAAGATAAACGCTCTGACACATACATCTGTCGATAACAATGGATTATAGATTTTCAGCAGCAGCTTGATGGTCGAAAATACAGACCTCCACTGGCTAGTTAGCAGGACTAATCGAGAGGCGAAGTCCCGCCCATCTACCCATGGGACCTTATTTCTGAAAAAGTATGTCTTGAAGTCAATGGAGAGAGAAAACGTATCTTTCGATCCCGTTGGAATTGTGCCACGAATTACACACACGATGTTTGTCAATCTTAAAAAATAATTTCCATGTAAAAAAAGTCACAGTTTGTCGTAAAACTGTTGAAATATAAGACTATGAAAAATATGCAACTAGAAAGACTACAAAATCCCAGAGTCCCGGTCCCGCATGCTGGCTCTCACGAAGAAGAAGTGAAATGTTCCAACGTGACGGCCGTCTTGGTGTGTGGTGCGAGATGGGAGATGTAGTTCATTGAGCGGTTTCACACAAACAATGTGTTACTTCACATTTTAATTTTTTTTACTTACAAAATTATCTTTTAAATTGACAAACATCATATGTGTAATTCGTGGCACAATTCAAACGGGATCGAAAGATAATCTTTCTCTCTCCATTGACTTCAATACATACTTTTTCCGAAATAAGGTCCCATGGAGGTCCACCGGAAGGGGAGGGGACTTGGCCTCTCTATAACATAGAAAGGCACACATGCTGAAAACCCAACCCCAGAAGGGGGTCTGGGGGGATTCTCCCCCAGGAGATTTTTAGAAATATTAACATAAACTACGCATTCTGGTACACTCTGAGAAGAAAATTAATTAATGTATTACTACCCGACATATTAATAATATGTTATGCCATTGTTTGTTTTTCACTTTGTTCTGACAGCTTGCTGCTCCACACAGAGAGAAGAGTAAAGAGGAGATGTGTCTGTGTGAATTACTTTAAATTGTGGGTAAGGGTAGATAGCCCCCATTGTTCTGTGACCTGTCAATCATCAAACCCGGGGTCATATTTTATTATGTCCATCCATCCATCTTCTCCCGCTTATCCGTGGTCGGGTCTCGGGGGTAGCAGTTCCAGCAGAGAGCCCCAAACTTTCTTTTCCCCTCATCAACCAGCTCTGACTGGGGGGTCCCAAGCCGCTCCCAGGCCAGCGAAGAGATATAATCCCTCCACCTGGTCCTAGGTCTACCCCTTGGTCTCTTCCCAGCTGGACGTGGGCGCCCAGGTGCACAGCGTTCGAAAATCGGGCATTCTAAATAAAAATGTAAACAAAGATTTCCATTTCTTTTCTTCACTCACACAACGGGTCCCACCAGTTGAGGACCACTGGTCTAGATGAACGGAAAAGAGGTTTCAAATTTCCTTTACAACCTTTAGCTTAGGAACCACTGGACCTCCCTCACCGAAAGGAGAGGAGAAAATGCTGCCCCATAATGCCTTGCAGCCGCAGCATTTGCCGTCACTCAACAGTTGGCCGTTCAGGGAAACAACCGATTATGAGAAATGATATCATGAAAGTTACGGTGCTTATTAAGCATTTTAAAACATAGGTGGTAAGTAGCCAAAGTGCTTTGTTCTGAACGTTCATCAGTATTATAATCAAAGAGAGAAATATGAACGTTAGTTTTTACTGAAATGATCAAATAAAGTCAACATCTCACAGTCTTTACTGAGCTGTGTGGGGTTTGTTCAACTTTTAAAAGATGTTTGAATGGTGATAATTTAATTAAAAAAGGAAAGTGAACCTTCTGCTCGTCGTCACCCTCTCCCTCCGGTCCACATTAATACCAATGATCCCAATACGTATGATACCATTCACATTTTTCATCATTGTTCCACAATGTTTATCATCATGAAATTAATATCCATATATTTTATACTATACTGCTTACCGTTTTCATACTTTATATATCTTAGCATATTCATACACACTGTTCATACTGCTCACAGGCTGCTGTGTGTATCTAGTGTATTCATACACACTGTTCATACTGCTCACAGGCTGCTGTGTGTATCTAGTGTATTCATACACACTGTTCATACTGCTCACAGGCTGCTGTGTGTATCTAGTGTATTCATACCCACTGTTCATACTGCTCACAGGCTGCTGTGTGTATCTAGTGTATTCATACCCACTGTTCATACTGCTCACAGGCTGCTGTGTGTATCTAGTGTATTCATACCCACTGTTCATACTGCTCACAGGCTGATATCTAGTGTATTCATACACACTGTTTATTCATCATTCAATTCATTTCATTCTATATTTTATTCTGTAGATGGTGTACATTACTTTCCACTTCACTGCTTGTTGCACCTGGTTAGAAGCTAAACTGCATTTCGTTGTCTCAGTACCTGTAATATGTGCAATAACAATAAAGTTGAATCTAATCTTGAGCAGGAACAAATGTATTTACTTAGTACATATCTGACATTAACGATTAAACACATGTGTGCATTCTTTATAAATGCAAACCGAGTCAAGCCGACTCCGAGCAGACTTGAGACCTTCTCCCCCCCGGCTGCAATAGACTACTCTCGTCTACTTTCGAGGCGAGCCGCAGCTCGTCTCGAACAAGCCTAGTGACTGATCAAAGAAAGGGACGTACCGTGCATTGAAACAACCGGTTCGGAAACAGAAACATTCCAAGTAATGCTGACAGTGCTGACCACACAATGACTCCACAGCTATTACTGGAATAATAAAGACTTCAACGGAAGAATAAAAACGAGAATCATCACATCACGTAATGAAAATGAAAACTAAAGCAGACTAACGTCTCGCGCAAGAGTACAGTAACTCATTCACTCTGTTTCCCACACTCTAATAATGTGGCTAGCTTGCGTAATCAGTGGCCGAGGGGAGGTTCTGCTGCTGAGAGCCTGGGTCCACAATAGGGCTACAAAGCTAATGTAGCTGAACCAATAGCACTGCTATATGTATCACTGTCTGAAGATATATGATACATTTTATTATCAATGTAGTCTTGCCCCAAATCTAATGATACATTTGCTATCTTCCCTTGTACGCCCAGCTCGTTCCTACTATGCCCCGAGCCCACAGTGGACTGTCCCACCACAGTGATGCAGCCCCCTGGCTGTGGGGGGGCAGCATGGGAAAGGGGAGTGGGGTCCAGCTGAATATTGAGCTTGAAGGCAGCAACAAGCAAACACCTGTGTCTGGAATGTTCTTTCTATGCTGATCTAAGCCACAGGCTGCCAGTGCACACTTCTGTGTGAGTGAGTGGCACATGCATTGTTCACGTGTGATACTTCAGGCCGCACATAATGAAACAATAATAACTAGTCCAAACAGCAATGTGTCAGATGAGAGAAGAGAGCATGTTTGGTCTTTTCTCTGGTCGTGCTTGTTGGAACCGGTCCATTTATTCACAGCCAGAATAATATTTGGACGTAATGTCATCCCTTGGCACAGGAAATGAATGATACATATCCTCCGAAGGAAGGCAGTGAGGCTTCTGCACAGTGTGACCGTGAGAGAGGAGTAGCTTCATGTTAGCTTTAATGCTAGCTAGTACACCGTGTCGCAGCCTTTCAAACAGCCTTTCTCAGCCCTGCTTCCATGACAGCATCACCGTCACATGCTGTGAAGAACACTGTTACCAAATGAAGGCAGTTAGAAACACAGCAGTGGCTGTGCCCCCCCCCTGAGGTCACACTGGAGCACACTCACCTTTTCCTGCGCTCCACACAAAAATGGAATGAAGCAAAAAGAGGTCAGACTACGACTCCTGAGGGTTCTGTTGTTACCCCAAGGACAAGCCTCAAATACAACTCTGCCGGCGGTCATTTAGGACTGGGGTGTAGTGTACCAAGGCCAGAGCGGAAAAGTACTCATAAGTACTAAAGGAAGTCAAAGTAGAAGTACTTCGTGTAGGAATATTCTGTTTCAAGTAAAAGTCCTGCATTCAAAATGTACTTAGTGAAAGTAGTGATTATGCAGATTGGTCCATTTCAGAATAATATATATGATATGTTTTATAATGATTGATCATGAAAGTGTTCTCAGAGCTGGTGAAGGTGCAGCTAGTCTGAAGTACTTTGTAGACTGCAGGGTAGCTGGTGAAGGTGCAGCTAGTCTGAAGTACTTTGTAGACTGCAGGGTAGCTGGTGGATTTACTCCAGGTGGAACTAAAGTCTGATTCAACACTTGGTTATATTTCACATCATTCATCCACATCTGTAAAGTAACTAAAGGTATTAATACATGTAGTGGAGGAAAAGTACACCATTTACCTCTGAACTGTAGTGGAGTAGAAGTACAAAGTAACATAAAATAAAAATACTCAAGTAAAGTACAAGTATCTTAAAATGGTACTTTAGTTTGTGTAGAAACTCATCCTAGAACAATCCCAAAGGATCAAGAGACGCTCAGGCGGGCTGCACTCACACTCCCAAAGCAATCCTCACCATGCAGATGAAGAACATGATATTTATATGAAACACTATGTTTTTATATGTGTGTGTGTGTTGTGAGTGTGAAGCATCCTGGATGTACGGTAGATGTGAATATGTGTTTCCTCTCAGCCTATATCAAACTATCAGAAATGCTTCACCTGCCGCGCAGCGGGGAAATGTACGTGACTACAGCAGCAGATAAACTGAGACACATACGCACACGTTATTAAGAAGACCATAGGTCAAACACAAACACTAGATAGCAGATATGTACACCAGGGTGGTCAAACATATGGCCCGTGGGATGACAGAGAAGACATTGTGTGCTTTTGTAGATATACACTGTCTGTCTGTGAGATGTAATGCACCCGTGTAAATGATGAACTGAGGCATACACTTGTTCAGCGTGCACCTATTCTGTGTATGGTTATAGATATATACTTTATACATAGTTCATTAAATGTGAACATTTTCAGAATGTTCTTTTTCCAATAAAACAAAGGGAACAATTTGGAGTTGTGGATATTTATAGGTTATTGTGCTGTGATGTGGCTGGTGAGGCCAACAGTGATGTGGCTGGTGAGGCCCACAGTGATGTGGCTGGTGAGGCCCACAGTGATGTGGCTGGTGAGGCCCACTGTGATGTGGCTGGTGAGACCCACAGTGATGTGGCTGGTGAGGCCCACTGTGATGTGGCTGGTGAGGCCCACAGTGATGTGGCTGGTGAGGCCCACAGTGATGTGGCTGGTGAGGCCCACTGTGATGTGGCTGGTGAGGCCCACAGTGATGTGGCTGGTGAGGCCCACTGTGATGTGGCTGGTGAGGCCCACAGTGATGTGGCTGGTGAGGCCCACTGTGATTTGGCTGGTGAGGCCCAAAGTGATGTGGCTGGTGAGGCCCACAGTGATGTGGCTGGTGAGGCCCACAGTGATGTGGCTGGTGAGGCCCACAGTGATGTGGCTGGTGAGGCCCACTGTGATGTGGCTGGTGAGGCCCACAGTGATGTGGCTGGTGAGGCCCACTGTGATGTGGCTGGTGAGGCCCACAGTGATGTGGCTGGTGAGGCCCACAGTGATGTGGCTGGTGAGGCCCACTGTGATGTGGCTGGTGAGGCCCACAGTGATGTGGCTGGTGAGGCCCACTGTGATGTGGCTGGTGAGGCCCACAGTGATGTGGCTGGTGAGGCCCACTGTGATGTGGCTGGTGAGGCCCACAGTGATGTGGCTGGTGAGGCCCACTTTGGAGGGGGCCTGGGAGTACGCTTATCCGGTCTACATGTGTTTTGTAGTCTTGGAGAAGGCGTATGACCGAGTTCCCAGGGAGTTACTGTGGGAGGTGCTGCGGGAGTATGGGGTGAGGGGGTCTCTACTCAGGGCCATCCAATCTCTGTACTCCCAAAGCGAGAGCTGTGTCCGGGTCCTCGGCAGTAAGTCGGACCCATTTCCGGTGAGGGTTGGCCTCCGCCAGGGCTGCGCTTTGTCACCAATCCTGTTTGTAATATACATGGATCGGATTTCGAGGCGTAGTCGTGGGGGGGGGGGTCTGCAGTTCGGTGGACTAAGGATTGCACCACTGCTTTTTGCAGATGATGTGGTTCTGATGGCTTCATCGGTCTGCGACCTTCAGCACTCACTGGATCGGTTCGCAACCGAGTGTGAAGCGGCTGGGATGAGGATCAGCACCTCCAAATCTGAGGCCATGGTTCTCAGCAGGAAACCGATGGCCTGTCCACTCCAAGTAGGGAATGAGTCCTTGCCCCAAGTGAAGGAGTTCAAGTATCTCGGGGTCTTGTTCTCGAGTGAGGGAACAATGGAGCGTGAGATGGGCCGGAGAATCGGAGCAGCGGGAGCGGTACTGCAGTCGCTTTACCGCACCGTTGTGACGAAAAGGGAGCTGAGCCAGAAGGCAAAGCTCTCTGTCTACCGGGCCATTTTCGTTCCTACCCTCACCTATGGTCATGAAGGATGGGTCATGACCGAAAGAACGAGGTCGCAGATACAAGCGGCCGAGATGGGTTTCCTCCGCAGGGTGGCTGGTGTCTCCCTTAGAGATAAGGTGAGAAGTTCGGTCATCAGGGAGGGACTCGGAGTTGAGCCGCTCCTCCTTCGCGTCGAAAGGAGCCAGTTGAGGTGGTTCGGGCACCTAGTTAGGATGCCACCTGGGCGCCTCCCTAGGGAGGTGTTCCAGGCACGTCCAGCTGGGAAGAGACCAAGGGGTAGACCTATGACCAGGTGGAGGGATTATATCTCTTCGCTGGCCTGGGAGCGCCTTGGGATCCCCCAGTCAGAGCTGGTTGATGTCGCCAGGGAAAAGAAGGTTTGGGGCTCTCTGCTGGAACTGCTACCCCCGAGACCCGACCACGGATAAGCGGGAGAAGATGGATGGATGGATGGATGTATGGATGGATGGATGTATGGATGGATGGATGTATGGATGGATGGATGTATGGATGGATGGATGTATGGATGGATGGATGGATGGATGGATGTATGGATGGATGGATGGATGGATGGCCCACTGTGATTTGGCTGTATGTGGCCCCTGACCTGAACTGAGTTAGATGCTCTGCTTTACACCATGTGAGAACCTGAGAGTAAAAAGCAGACTCATGAGATCCCTTCCGTTGAGTTGCGGCTCCTTAATGCTGAGGAGGCAGCTTCCTAACACTAAAGCTCCAACAGAGCTCAGACCACAAGCTCCATGCAGAGCATCTGCTCTCATCGTATCAGAGACCGGTTCGGGTTAAAGGCGTTAAGCAGGCTCCTGAAGTCACATGTCAGCGGACATGCCAACAACACACACACAAGGGCTACAATATGAGTTAGTAAAGTAGTGGATGGAACATCGCTTGCTTTTTTCCTTCATCATCATCACATTCAGCATTGGAGTCAAACACTTGGAAGAGTACTGCCTGCATTTAAAAATCACGGATTCAGAAGATCTTGGTTTCTTCTTTTCTAATGTCACATTGTGTTTTCTTCTCTTTGCTGTTCTCAGAATACATAAGTTAAAGCAATCCTATTGATATTTATATTCTATTGTCTTTATTTAAATATTTGACATCCAAAAGTAACAGTAAGTAATCAGGATCATTTGTAATTACCACTTTAATAGTGGGGCAATTAGATGACATCCCTTTAACAGGTGATTAGTTACTGTAACGGAGGACCTTCCCACCACCTTCCCACCCTATCTCTGCCTCGTGTCTTCCCCCTGCCGGAAACAGCAACATACGATGGCAGACACTGACCTTGGGTCATGTAGACCAGGCTCCCTGTGAGCAGCGCCACGCAGTTGGTGGGCTGGTGGTTGTGCAGGTACTGGAAGCCCCACCCACGGACGTACGACTTCTCGTACATGAGGCGCGACGCGTTGCCGATCACCTGCAGGAAGCGCTCCTGCTGGCCCTTGTTCAGGAACTCGTACAGGAAGTCGTAGGCAGTGGCGAACCCCACCAAAGAGTGCGCCAAGGGAACCTCGTCCCAGGGGGCGTCTTTCACCAACCTGCAAAACAAACCAACAGCAGGCTCAAGGCCGGGCATCGGGAACTACCATCGAGGGGAGTCGGGTGTGAAACGTCCGCTCTTTAAATGCTTATCATGAGCAACAAGGCATTTCATTAAGAAGCCTTTTAATCGTCCTTACTGTACCACCGCTGTGAAACATCTTTCCACGTTGAAGGCAAAAATAAAGATGCTTAGTAGCATTTTACCACAAGTGCTGCACACTTTGGTAGCAATAAAGAGGCTTATAAAGAGACATTAAAGTGTGGGGTGTGCAAACCCTCTGCTGGGTTACAGGCGCCGGGTCTAAGAACGCTGACTCTGGGGTTTAGAGCAGCAACGTGTCAAAGAGAGAGGGACGGTGTTCTGGAAGCATTCTGCTCACTGAGAGCATGGAGTGATGAAACAAGGACCCGGCAGCCTCACGCTTTCTTTCAAAGCTGTTTTAAAGAAGCGGGTCTATTTGATGCTTATTGTAACATCAGTTAGTTGATGACTTCCTCTTCATGTACGTCAGAAGCACAAGTTGGCACACACTTTGTGAATGATGTCCAGTTTCAGATTCCCTGTATATCTACCTACCAAACAGTATCCTCTTTGATCATATTCTGTATATTTCAAACCCACAGACTCCGTCCTTCTAAAGTATGTGTAAATAAAGCAGTAATAGAGAGTGGCAGTTTCAGCTGAGGGCTATCAAAAACCACTTCCTGTCTGCTTATGCAAAGGAACCCTAACTGGGTGACTTCTCTATTAGTAATGGTGTCAGCTCTAACATGATGACAAAGCAAAGCAAAGCTCACGTGTGTGTGTGTGTGTGTGTGCACAGTGTGTAGAGAGGAGCATGCACCAGTCTGCCACTCAGTAGACGTTCCCCATCAGAACACGGAGTGATGTGAAGGTCATGGAACCACAGAGCCTTCAGAGGCTCAGGGACCACAATGCAACAGGAGAGAACTCTCAGCTCTGCAGACGTGAGACCACCGCTCAGGGGCTCCTCTCTGCAGTCAAGCAGGAACACTGCATAGTACGCTCATTCTCTCCCCAGCTGCGTCCCCCAGCTGCGTCCCCCAGCTCATCATGGCCGTCCTCTTTTAACCAATTACATTTCACCACAGCAGCCAATCATCGTGTTGCAGTCAAACTTTAGAATGGTTCTCCTGCCGCCCGCCTCCCGCCCTGTCACCATATCCAAAGACCTCATCACACGTCCTCTTCATCACACCTCCTCATCAATCCATTAACCCAATCCACACCACCACCAGTGTCCAGACCCGGGAGTCTATATACTAACCGCCAGAGACTATTAAACATGATATCATATGGCACATGTGTCGATAAATGTTCTTATTTTAAAGACTGAATTAAGTCAAAGAAATTATCCATTCTAGAATTTTCCTTTTCCCATTTCCCTGAAGCCTACAGTATGTGAATTGTAGGCAGCCCCGCGTCAACTGTAGCAGAGCGCTGTGTGACTCCAGGAAGCAGGCGGTGTCTGTGGTTAGTTCAATGTCAGTAGGAACTAAGAGTCCGTGCTAACACCATGCTTAGGGGGCTCGTCTTCAATCACTCCGGCAGCTACTACGTGCCGTTACTCCTCGTCATCAGGGGGAGAAACTGGGAGCCACGAATCAGAGGGGCCAGTTTGAACAAAGGTCCGGGCTTTGCTTATTTTCTTTTAAATGAAAGAGTCTTGTACCGGCTTAATGCCTCGATAGATATCTAGATATGCTTTGACACTTTGAGAAAGGGATCTGAGCAGCAGGTAAGCAGTTAGAGGCGGCGCCGCCTGGACCTGAGCTCAGAGTCAGGCGGCCCTGCAGAGCGCTATGTTCCCATCTGAACATTTCATTTCCTCTCATGTTCAGCGAACAGCTGCTCAACATGTGTCCTGAAGCGCAGACTTATCAGACCACAACGCATCTGTACCAGAGGAACATGGGAACACACGAGATGAAGAGAAGGCCTCTGAGGGGGAGGGGCGAGCATTAAAAACCACACATGGGGGGGGGGGGGGGGGCAGGTACCATCTAGAAGTCTGAGAACAATGAAACGTTGACTTCAATTAAATGTATTATGTCATCAAATGTCACATAACTGTATTACAGTAGGTTAGCTGAAAGCAATGATATTAACTTGAACCTAATGTGTTTTACTTCAACCTAATAGTATTGCTTTCAATTAACCTAATACAGTTATGTGAAATGTAATGACATAATATATCATTAATTAGTATAAGTCAACTAAGGGGGGGGGGGGGGGTCAGATGTAGACATATGTTTGCAAAAGGCCTCAAATCTGAAGTACAAGAGATGATGATAAAAAGACAAAAGATCTACCAACTAGGCTGAGCCGCCATCCTCTCCATGTAGTCCTTGGCGAGGTCGAGGGCCCCCGCCCGGTGGGGGTAGAGCAGGCAGAACATGGACAGCACCCCCAGGTTGTTCCCGTACAGCTCGTTCCAGCGGGCGCTGAACTCGGCGGGGCTCCAGGGGGGCAGGTACAGCTCCGGACGCTCCAGCATGGTCTCCCCCGCCTCACGGATCCTCCTCGCCATGTCGCTGTGAGTCCCCCCCGCCGCGTACTGCAGCTCCTCCACCTCCGCCCGGTTGAAGTACAGCATGGGGTGACCGTTGTAGTTCCCCCCCATGAAGGGGATTCCTTCGCTGGGGTCCACTTCCGCCGCCGCCCCCACGTCCAGCACGGCGAGCAGGGGCCACAGCAGACTTATGAAGACGACTGTGGGGGCCCCGAGGGTGTGTGTTCTCATCGTCTCAGAGGGGACTGTGGCATCGCCGAAGGAGCTCAGCTGAGAGGGGAGAGTGGGGGGGAGAGGATTGAGAAAGCCAGCCCATATTCTGCAGCCTTCTCTTACTAAAGCCCTGCATTCCATGAATAATGAGATACAGCTGCGGCCTGATGATGCAGACTTTCCATAGTAAGTGGCCCTCCGTTCAAAGCACTGCTAGCAACTACTGTCCCATCGTGTACGAGGCGTTGTGGCTGTTAGCTTTTGTTTCATGCAAATTATAATTTCTTTGTACACATATATGAATACCCTTCTGCCATCAGATCCTCACTCCCTGGATCCACGGAGCAGCCAATCTGAGTGCCCCCCCCCCTGCTCTCTGTGTTACTTCACAGTCACTTCCTAAGATGTACTCCATGGTGTTTCTGTCAGACGCAGGCCGTTTCATAATACAGCTACATTTCTGAGTAACGGAGCGTTAGGTTAGTGGAAAGCAATAATATTAAGTTTAGATACAAAAAGATTAGGTTCAACTCACTGTATTGCTCTCAACTAACCTAACACGCTGATGTGCAATCACTCACACACACACTTGGGTAAGGCCTGCTGGAAACCCTTTGGTAGTGATTTCACCAGCGTCTAGCCTGAGGTCCACTGTCACGCTGAGCTGTGTGTGGCACCCAGAGCATGCTCAGGTCTGGTACATGGAACCCTGCCCCCTGGAGTCCATGCTAGACATCTGACCTCTCCATGCCTCCGTGGGGAACATGAGGACGGTGGACAGCTCGTTGATCACCCTAAAGCTGCGCCTGTGTCAGGGGGATCTAGCCTGTCAGTCTGAGTCTTCTCCATCTCACACTAACATGCTTTGTTCCGCACTAAATCGTAGGTCCTTATTTAACGATTCTTTTCTTCACTACTGTAGCATATACTCTAAGTGTGTGCTGTATAGCATCAAGAGTAGAAGTGGATAATATAATTCATCTTAGTTGCAGCCCTAAATTGATATTCCTTTCCAAATGAAGCTGAACATGTCCCCCACAATGCAGCACTACAGAAGTGGTGAAGAAGGCGCTGCATGGGGAAGAGTGTCACACCTCGTTGCAGAAGCATTAACAGAGTATGGGCACGTGTCCATAGGTATCACATCATCACACCTTCCCTGGTTCAGAAGGAATTAAAACATGTTTTCACACAATCATTAAAGTTCAAGTACATCGGTCTGATGTTTCATTGTAAAACAAACATACCCAGATGTACAGGAAGTGAGACATCACTCTTAGTGAATTATTATTATTATTAATATTGTTATTACATAATAGTACTCAATGTGTGCTGCGTTCGCTCGTGTTAGTGGACTGAGTTCTGATGGCCACGGTCTACGTATCTTAAGGACATGGTGAGATGAGTAGAAGGAGGCGAGGTGTCATTGTGTTGCCCAGGGCGATGAGTCCCTGCCTCCGGCCTTTCCACCACCACAGATTCATGTATGAACTGTCACCGACCTAGAGACCCTGCTCCACCTTTTACACGCTGTGCGGACTCTCCCTTCATCCAGTCTGTCACATACATTTACAAAAAGTGGCTAAAGATTACTTAATAAAGTGGAGGAAAGTAACTAAGTACATTTACTCAAGTACTGTACTTAAGTACACATTTGAGGTACTTGTACTTTATCCAAGTATTTTCATTTTATATTACTGTATACTTCTACTCCACTACATTTTGGAAGCAAATGTAGTACTAAATATGATTATTCAGTATCTGAAACCATGCAACATTATATTTAAGTAACTAAAGTGGGTTCACAATAAATGAAGTGGCAGCAATGTTGCTGTCATTTGCTGTTATGAGTGCTTCTTTCTGAAATGGACCAATCTGCACAATGACTACTTTTACTTTGGTACTTTAACTATATTTTGATGCTAATACTTTCTACTTTCACTTGAGTAACACATTGAATGCAGGACTTTTATTATTAATATACCAATCCTAAACTCTGGTACTTTTACTTTTACTCAAGTTAAGAATGTGAATACCTCTTCCACCTCTGGTATTGTTAGGATTGTTCCCACAGAAAGCCTCCTCCTCCACGGAGAGGATGCCTTCATGGCACTGAGACCCTGCTTCACCTTTTACACACGTTATGCACACTCTCCCTTCATCCGGTCTGTCAGATACATTATAAAGAGTAGTTAAAGATTACTTCATATGACTGCGGGTGGTGGAGTGAAACAGTGAAGTGAATGTAACCGCAGACAGCTCAGTAATCCTCCGCTCCGCACACAGGGAGCCTTGTTCGCGTCGAGTCCGAAAAAAAGTGACGGAAAGCCCGCTAAGCTTACCTGTCACAGGCGGTGCTCATGAACCCGGAGCCCGGCCTCACCGCGACCATGTCTGCCCGGAACACGGCGGAGCTTCTGGAGAAGATCCGTACGATGAGATGAAGTTTGTTTTAGGGACGAAACAAAGTTAGAGAGGGGAGGGAGAGAAAACAGAGAGCGGAGGGAGAGTCCTGCTAGCGCGTGAGGAGGGGCAGCTGGGGGGGGGGGGGAGGTGGAGAGAGTGAGAGAGAAAAAGAGAGAGAGAGAGAGAGAGAGAGGGAAAGGCTTAATGAAGCAGCCCCCCCCCCCCCCCCCCCTCACTGTGCTAAGCTAACAGGTAACATGAAGAGGTGTGAGAGCTTCAGAGCTGAATGGTGTAAATCAGGGGTGTCCAAACCGACGGCCACATACAGAAAAGAGCAAGAGAGCGAGAGCGCGCATGCATCGAGGTAAAGGACTCTTGAGTGTTTAGATAATTCGCTTTAGTCTAAGTTATCTCAGTGGGTCTCAAACGGTTTGATCACAATTTATAAAGGCACACCTTTATAATTATTAGGATAAATAAAAACAGGTTTGAAATCATTCCAATGTATACTATAGTCTGACTCTATAGGACAGTAACTAAAAATATCGTTTAAAACTGGAGATATTAAAAAATATGCATGAATAAATAAATGTGAACTGGGTAAAATAAGATATGAATGAACAACAAAAATAAAATACGTTACATTTATTTGTTATTGGCTATGGTAGGTTATTGGTTATGTTCACATACTTATTTGATTATTAAAATGTAAACCAATCTTTTTCATATGGGTGTTTTAGAGTACCCCCTAGATCTAGTCTCTAGTCATTCTGCTCAAAGTGCACCTGATTGAAGCATTTTACTTTATAATGTTAAAACAAAAACTTTCCGGGGGCATACCCCCGGACCCCCCAAGAGGATGTGACGTCCACCAGCCAATTAAAACATGTTCATACAATAATGAATACATTTGAAACCTTCTTTATGTATATAACCAACATGTCAATACGTTTCAGTTTGTGTAGTGTATTGGTCTTTTGTAGAGATTTTTCATTTATTCTTTATATATTCATCATCATCATCATCATCATCATCATCATCATCATCATCATCATCATTTAAAGAGACTCTTGGTCCATTATTACAAAACATACAACACTCAAATACAAACTAAAAAAAAGGCAGCCATACCAATGTTTCCACAGAGGTGACTGGTATCGTACAGCACTGAAACACGGATTTGAAAGCAGCATAATGACAGAGTTATGAGAAACATTCAATCGACAGATGAATTTGTACATTAGATTTCTCAAGAGAGCATGGAACGTGTTGACTCGTGCATGACAGAACATGTCACTTGCACTGCACCACCTTGGTTTTCTAAGCAGTATACGCAAACAGTCATTATATGCAACCTGGAGCTTCCGGAGGCTCGCCTTCTTATACTTGACCCACAAGGGGGCAGTATAGAGAGGAGTGCAATAAGCTCTAAAGAGGTTCACCTTAACCTTATCTGAACACCAAGAGAATTTTCTAGCCAACATGTTGGCTTGTATATATAAGACACGCCGCTGTCTATACATGTCATCATCATCAGCCATTTCATCTGTGATGATGTGTCCCAGATACTTAGTGTTACAGCAAACAGACAGCACCTGTCCTGACAGATAGAATGTTGGAAAACAAAGGTTATTATCCCCTTTTGCTCTACAGATCATTACAGCGCTCTTCTTAGCATTGTATTTAACGTCAAATTTGACTCCGTAATCAGAACAAACATTTAGCAACTGTTGAAAACCAGCACTGCTATTCTATTGTGTATTGTTTGGGGGGGGGGGGCACCAAATCATAATCTCGCCTAGGGCACCAAAATGTCTAGGGCCGGCCCTGAACTCATCCTGAAAACAGAGGCCTCAGATTGATTATAGAGGAGAAATAGGAAAGATGTATTTCAAGCTTGTTATGTAAATAAGTCATTGGGCTTTTTTCTTATCAACTACGATATGTTAGAAAATGTATCCAACTTTAATTGAAGTGGTCTTAACACATGAATACTACTGTGTAATATTTGTTTACATTTATATTTGAGAAGTACAATATAAGACAAGCACAAGATTCATTTGTGGGCCATATTCCATTATACTCTTTGAATTTGCTGAGGGCCGATTCAAAATGGTCCGCGAGCCACGATTGGCCCCCGGGCCGTATGGCACCCCTGGTGTAAAGTAACTAAGTACATTTACTCAAGTACTTGACTACTACTACTAGTTACTACTTAAGTTTTTAAGTTTTTCCTTGTACGATGTGAGGGTCTAAGGATAGAGGGTGTCGTTTTTCTCATACTGATATTCTGAACAATCTGTGCTGTTGTATTTGCTGTAAAGTGTCTCTACTGTAGGCTAATTTTATTATATGTACAGCACTTTGGCTCGACCAAAAATCGTTTATAAATGTGCTATATAAATAAAACTTGATTTGATTTAAGTGCAATATTGAGGTACTTGAGTATTTACATTTTACTTTGTACTTCTACCCCACTACAATTTAGAGGTACATGGTGTACTTTCACTCCACTACATGTATTTAATACCTTTAGTTACTTCATAGATCTGGATGAATTATGTGAAATCTAATCAAGTGTTAAATCAGACTTTAGTTCCACCTGGAGTAAATCCACCAGCTACCCTGCAGAATACATTACATTACATTACATTGCATTTAGCTGACGCTTTTATCCAAAGCGACTTACAATAAGTACATTCGACCAGGAAGACACAACCTTGAAGAAAACAGAATCATAAAGTCCATCAGGTTTCATAGAGCCAAGCATTTCAAGTGCTACTCAACTGGCTATAGATAAGCCAGTCCTTTATTAGTATATATGTGCTCTGTTAGCAGTTCTTTGTTAGTAATTCTATCGCTCGAAGTGGAGACGAAAGAGATGAGTTTTCAGTCTGCGCCGGAAGGTGTGTAAGCTTACTGCTGTCCTGATGTCAATGGGGAGCTCATTCCACCATCTTGGAGCCAGGATAGCAAACCCACGTGTTTTTGCTGATGGGAACTTGGGTCCCCCTCGCAGCGAGGGTGCAGCGAGTCGTTTGGCTGATGCAGAGCGGAGTGCACGCGCTGGGGTGTACAGTTTACCCATGTCCTGGATGTAGGAAGGGCCAGATCCATTCGCAGCATGGTACGCAAGTACCAGTGTCTTGAAGTGAATTCTAGCAGTTACCGGAAGCCAGTGAAGGGAGCGGAGGAGCGGCGTGGTGTGGGAGAATGTAGGAAGGTTGAAGACCAGACGAGCAGCTGCATTCTGGATGAGCTGCAGAGGTCGGATGGCACATGCAGGTAGACCAGCCAGGAGGGAGTTGCAGTAGTCTAGGCGTGAGGTGACGAGAGCCTGGACCAGAACCTGCGTGGCTTTCTGGGTCAGCTGGGGACGTATCCTCCTGATGTTGTAAAGCGTGTATCTGCAGCAGCGGGTTGTAGCAGCGATGTTTGCAGTGAAGGACAGGTTGTTATCTAAGATCACACCCAGATTCCTTGCAGTCTGAGTCGGGGAAACAACAGAGGTGCGATGGAGGATCAAAGGTCAAGAGTGGGACAATCTGTTCCCGGAAGGAAAAGCAGTTCAGTCTTGTCAAGGTTGAGCTTGAGGTGATGAGCAGACATCCACTGAGAGATGTCAGCTAGACAAGCAGAGATGCGTGCGACGACCTGGGTCTCTGAGCGGGGAAAGGACAGGATTAATTGGGTGTCGTCAGCGTAGCAGTGGTATGAAAAACCATGCGGGCTAATGACAGATCCGAGCGAGTTTGTGTACAAGGAGAAGAGGAGGGGACCAAGAACAGAGCCCTGAGGGACCCCTGTAGTTAATTGACAAGGGTCGGACTCGGACCCTCTCCAAGTCACCCTGTAGGTGCGGTCTTTGAGGTATGAGGTGAGGAGGGAAAGTGCAGAGCCTGAAACTCCAAGTTCTTGGAGAGTGCGAAGGAGGATCTGATGGTTCACCGTGTCGAATGCAGCAAACGGGTCCAACAGGATGATGACAGAGGAGAGGGAGGCTGCTTTAGCCGTGTGCAGTTCCTCAGTGACAGCAAGGAGAGCAGTTTCTGTGGAGTGACCTGCCTTGAAACCAGACTGGTGCGGGTCCAGAAGGTTGTTCTGATGGAGATAACAGGAGAGTTGTTTAAAGACAGCGTGTTTTAGACAGGAACGGGAGTAGAGAGACAGGCCTGTAGTTTATAACATCAGACGGGTTGAGAGTGCATTTCTTTAGGAGAGGGTTTACTCTTGCCTCCTTGAGACTGTTTGGAAAGTGACCAGAAGTTAGAGAAGTGTTGATGAAATGGGTGAGAAACGGTAGAATATCAGGAGCGATAGTCTGAAGGAGGTTTGAGGGGATAGGGTCCAGAGGACAGGTGGTAGGGCGGGCAGAGGTAATGAGGGTAAGAACCTCACTTGGCGAGAGAGGGGAAAAGGAGGTTAGTGTGTGGGTGGAAGGAGGGTCTGGTGACCCAGCGGTGAGTAAAGGTGAGTTTTCAAAGTGGTTAACAAAGTCGCTTGACAGAAGGGAGGAGGGGGAAGGGGCTTTGGGGGGGTCCAGGAGGGAGGAGAAGATGGAAAATAGTTTTTTAGGATTGGAATAGGAAGATTGGATCTTATCTTGAAAGAAAGTGCTTTTTTTGAGAGATTGAAGCAGAGAAAGAGGAGAGGAGAGCCTGATAGGTTAGGAGGTCGTCGCGGTGTTTGGATTTCCACCGTTTCCGCTCTGCTGCCCGAAGGACGGTTCTATTAGCACGCAGTGCGTCATTTAGCCAGGGAGCAGGAGAGGACTGACGAGCCTGCCGAGATGTGAGAGGACAGAGAGAGTCCAGAGAGGATGAGAGAGTAGAGAGGAGAGTTTCCGCAGCAGAGTTTGGAGGCAGGAGTTGGAACGAGTCAGAGGAAGGGAGGGCTGAGAGCACCGATGAGGCAAAGGTAGAGGGGGAGAGGGAACGAAGGTTACGGCGGACAGGTGCAGGATGGGAAGAGATTAGTTTGTTATGTTTGGAAAGGGGTAGAGAGAAAGAAATGAAGAAGTGATCGGATGTGTGGAGCGGGTTTACAGAGAGGTTAGAAGTAGTGCAGTTCCTTGAGAATATGAGATCAAGGACATTGCCAGCTTTATGAGTTGGTGGGGACGGAGACAGTGAGAAAGCAAAGGCGGATAACAGAGATGTTAGTTCGTCTATCTTCCCCGTCTGGAGGTTGAAGTCTCCGAGAAGTACAGCGGGAGGGCCAGTTTCAGGGATGTGTGTGAGGAGATGATCTAATTCCCCCAAGAAGTCCCCCAAGGCGCCTGGTGGACGGTAGAGAACAACAATGGTTAATTGTATAGGATGGGTTACTGTGACGGCATGGAATTCAAAGGTGGAAGGAGTGAAGTTAGGTAGCTCGAAGAGGGAAAAGCTCAATTTGGGAGAGAGCAGGAGACCAGTGCCACCTCCTCTGCCAGTGGGTCTGGGTGTATGGGAGAAGGAATATGCTGTGGAGAGAGCTGCTGGGGTGGATGTGTTGGATGGAGTAATCCACGTCTCAGTGAGAGCAAGGAAATCCAGAGACTGCAGGGAGGCGTAGCCAGAGATGAAGTCAGCCTTAGGAACAGCTGACTGGCAGTTCCACAGGCCGCCTGAAACTAGATGTTGGATGTCAGTGGAGCACGTGGGATAGACGAGAGCAGGCCAGTTATTGCGATTAGGAGATACACGGGGCCAGTGATAATTGCGAGAAGACACATGAACAGGAATGGAGAAAATACACATGATTATAGCATGAGGGGCTAGAAAGCTAAAGAAAAGAAAATAAGACACCAGCGATACTTAGCTCAATCAGAGTAGGATTTGCCTCCTCTTTGCCACCCTCGTGACTCCCACAGGACTCCAATGTCTTTGTCAGTCTTACTCCCGCAGGACTCCAATGTCTGACGCTGAAGCTGACGCTCAAGGAAAGAGCTACCTAAAATGGACGCCTGATTGCTGAGTTCTCACAGCTGTGGGGCCACGCCCCTCTAATTAGTTAACTCTCTACAGCTGATGGGCGACAGCTGAGAGGCCCTGCCTATTGTAATGCAGGCTTGAGTGCCCACTGAGACCTGTGTAACGGGTTCACGTGAGCAGATCTGAGATTTAAAATCTCTCAAAAGCGCCGTTTTAGCTACAATAACAGAGTAGAATAAATGAAATAGAGAAGTCTAATTAAACAAGAATATAACTTACAGTGGTTGCTGCGTCAATAGGTATTGTCGTCATCCGGTCTAGATGCACACTGAGTTCTTCAGTTTTTGAATGCGGTATTTGAATGCTTTTTTAGCTGGAAGATGACTTCGTCACTCACGCTGTTGTATACATTACACAATCAGCTGAGAGGCCCTGCCTATTGTAATGCAGGCTTGAATGCAGGGGCGGCGGGTGCTGTAGGCTAGGGAAGGCTAAGCCTTCCCAAATATTTGTGTCACTGCATCCTGGTAAAATACAAATATTCTTTCACACACACATACGGGTATTGGGCCGAGGGCGACACCGTACTTCCGGTATCCGCCGTTTTACGCGAGGTGCAAGCAGGCCAAGGGTTTAGCCGTACACCGTCTAGGTGTTGCTAAGCTTGCTGTACTGAATATCATAGTCTATTGCCTTAATCAATATCTAGTCAACTCTAAAATACCACATATATGCAATGGCATGATAATATTATTGTGACAAGTGGGGTATTCACCTGGTGTTTCCAGAAATTAGACGTAGATGCAGCCAAAATCGACTCAGTCTGTAAAGGCAATCCGACAACCCACACAGCTCTAGTTTACGCTGGTAACGACCTCGAGCACACCCCTCAAGTCCAGAGATGTAATCCGAAGACATGCAGCGATTTCTTCGGTCGTTAATTCAGAAAACAAACCTAGTGCGCTCTGCCTGGCTACGTTAGCTAGCTGTTTATATTTGCACCTCCAGGATATTTGCACCTCCAGGAAAATGGCCGTATTTATATATATATGGCGCGTGTTGCATTGTGGGTAGCTTGTGACGTCACTGTGTGTGAAAGAATAATGTCTGTGTCTTTGACATTAGCGCTGCTAGCCACCCGTGCCCTGTACTACGAAGCCAGTTCAACAGACCCTGGATATGTTTGAGTAACAAACAAACCAACAACAACAAACTAACAAACGAGATCTCGCTAAGCGGTGCTACGACGCTGGTTATCAACTCGGTAAATCAAGCCAGGGTTTCTCTCTCCAGCTGAGAGCGCGTTCACGTGAAAGGGGCGGGGTTAGCTACATTTGACCAATCACAAACAGGGACAAGTGTACTGACAGCGCAGCGTCATACTTCATTAATGAAAAGTAAACTAATATTAGACAAATATGAGCTTTAAACATCCATGACTTAAACATATAATCCAGGATACAAGCCACTAGCTGCACCTGCAAGGTGAATACAGAACAACTGGTTAAAAAATAACTAGGCCTACCGAGTGTTTGAAAGCGTATAGTTTTATGATATCACTGCCCCGTCTAAGACACGAGTGGATCTGACTTTAGATAGATGCACAAAGTCATTCAACTATAGCTGCACCTTTACCAGCTTGGAGAACACTTTCATGATCAATCTTTATAAAACATATCGTATATATATTATTCTGAAATGGACCAATCTGCACAATGACTACTTTTACTGTCGCTACTTTCACTATATTTTGATGAGAATACTTTTCTACTTTTACTTGAGGAACATTTTGAATGCAGGACTTTTAATTGTAACAGTATTCCTACATTCTCGTACTACTTTTACTTAAGTACAAGATCTGAATACTTCTCCCACCTCTGTCTACAGTAAGTGTGTGAAGTATTCACATTCTTTACTTGAGTCAAAGTACCAATACATTAATGATAAAATACTTAATTACAAGTAAATGTCCAGCATTCAACAAGAAATAAAAGCACCCATTTCTCAATCCAATACACTGAGGGGATTAGCCTGTGACTATAGGGAACATGGTGCAAGAAAAGTCCTTCTTGCTTCTTCCCATTTACAGAAATGAATCACCATCATAAGTAAACTGGCTCATGTCTCGTACTTGGCTGCATGTGTTCCTCTTTAAACCTGTGTTACCCAGATGTATAATAATGAATGTGTACTGTGTGTGAATACAGAACACTGTCTTTGTTTGCAAAGAAAACTCAAAGAGAACTATGTAAGAAAATTGTTGAACATTTTATTTCATTGACAGTACTTTAACACTTGAACACAGAATGTAACTTTCCCTGTGTTTTCCAAGAACTTTAGACCACAAATGACTCCAACATAAGGCAAATGTGCATGTCAAATGTTCCTGTGCAGGTGAGGAAAGAAAGGTACAATCACCACAGCTGTATGCACAAAACATTTGCACACTCAGCAAAGTAATACTCACTCTGGACGACCGGCCTCACACACACTGAAGCTGTGTGCTGCTTCTTTCTAGTTTGTGAGAGAATGGCCATGTAAAAAGGACATCTGGGAAACTCTCTTGTTTGGTGACCTCCTCAGAGCCCGATAAGGAACTGAATGCAGCATCACCTCTGTGTGCTCATCATAGGGTTGGGATGTTTAGCCGAGCTTAGCACAAAGGCTAAAAGAACATGTATAGCAAACAAGCTAGCAGCTAGCCAAGAAGCCAGTCAGGCTCCATCGAAACCTCTAAGATCTAAACTGGTTTTATTTACATGTTGTATTGTTAATGAAATACATTTAAAAAAGGTTGACCAAGAGACACATTGAGATTACGTCCAGCATTAGATTGACAGTCGCTCAGAAAGTCCAAAAGAGAACTATCACCATCAGCTGAGTCAGAGGTCAATCAAGCAACAACATATGTATTTACCAATGAGTGAAGCTGTGAGGGCGATTCCCAGTAAGCTGGAGGGGTTTTCCAGCCGTGCAAGGAGGTGAAAACGATTTTAACTAAATGCGAAACTCACAATACCAGAAAAACCAAACGATGATTACCAAACAGAGAAGGTAACAGCAGCGGGAATACATCATACATTTACTTGCATATTTTGTTCAAACAAATCAACCTATAGTAAAGCTGTGTAATTAATATTACAATATAATATTAAAAGTTTCAATAGAAATGTTAATGTTTAAGGGTTAGATGGACATTATATTCAAATCTATACTAGCGATTAGCACCGCAGTAACGTCTGCCTCATTGTCCAGCAGCACACACACACACACACACTCGTTGTCCCACGTGTGACCTGCCGGCACCGGGCCGCTAGTTGTGATCCCTCTGAAACTAACAAGAGGACATAGGTCACTGGCCGGCCCCTTTGCAAACCAGCCTGCTGCTGAACACCTGAGTTCTGTGAACCCAGCGATACCCTGCATCTGCCCACACCCCTGACTCAGTCAATAAACCCCACCGACTCTTGGAGTTCTCGCATGTTTGTTTTTTGACAAGCTAACATTTCATTGTATTTGTTGCAAGTTGTATTTTCCTGACTGAGGCTAACAGTGGTCCAGCGCTAAGCTAGGCTAAACATTCCCCAGAGCACAGAGGCAAATGTGAAACCAATTGTCAGTGATCTAAAGAAACCTCCACATTCGTCTGTTCAATATTATGGCGCAACTTATCTATGCACACCGACCAACAACCATCCAGACGTCGGTAAGCATATCTCCATGTAGTACTGCATACAGTATGAATGAAGCACACGTAGTCAACATCTTACACAATCACTTACATAGCACATGTCACTGTTGCACCAGAAAGAATACAGAGAACATCTAGCATAGTCTTTATCATCCATTATTATGATTATTATTTTGAAAAGTTTCACAAAGTTGTGTTTTAGAAACAGCCAACACACAGAGCAGCATTGTGCCAGTGGGTCAGCAACAATGACCTGAATATTAACACCTTCCACCACGAGACTCACACAGGGACACAGCAGACCATACACCTAAGGGTGGTACCAACATTCATACAGTGAAACTATTTGTACAAAGTACTTCACATCAACAGAGATACCGACGAACACAGTGACAGTCTGGGTAACGCTTTGAGGTAATCACTTCACTGATAAAGAGACGGTCACATTTTCACTTTATTATGGAACAGTTTATAGAATTCAGATTTTAAAACAATCTACCGTTGGAAATAATAATGCCCTCACACATAAAACATAAACATTACACTTCCTATTACTACTGAATGCAGACACACTTTAATTGTCGTATTTCCACAAACACTAGACCACAAAACCACGTTGAAATGTCGGCGTTATTACAGAGATACTGTGGCTTACATTCACATGGTTTCTCTGAATGGGGGGGGTGCTTCCTGTGCTGCACAGATGGCGGGGGTCAGGTGGGGAACTGACATTCCTCTCCTGAGGCGAGGGGCAAGGGAGGACTTTTACTTTCTCCCTCTTTTCTTCTTTTATGACAGACTCTCGCACCTCTTCAGCAAAGAATCCGGGGGCCGGGGGTAGTAGCCCGTGGTGCAGGGCTTGTCCGGAGAAAACCTGGGGAACTTGTAATCCAGAGGGAGATCTGGAAGAGGGAAGTCATACAGGGAAGTCAACAGCGGGTTATCCACGCAGACCACCTGCATCTGAATGCACCACTGCTGATATGTTACCTATATATATATACTTCCACCTTTAATACTATCACCTGGTCGCTACCTCACAACTGTTATGGTGCTGGATGTGTATTTTGTCAATTGTGTAATTCTACTTTTATCTTTAATATGTGTATGCATGCTTCTTAAATATGAAGCTATCTTTGGCTCTGAACCTGCTGTAACACTGCACATGTCCTCGCTGCGGGACTCAAAGCCATTCTGGTTCTGAAAACAGCTAATGACAAAGAGTCCGCTCCAGAGGACGTTTGACCTCTTGCCTCCAAAAAGACATGGCACTAAACATCACAAATAACGATAAATAACCTCTGCAGATATTTCACATTCATGTAAGGCAGGGGTGTCAAACTCAAGGCCCGGGGGCCACATTCGGCCCGCGACTTCATTTTATGTGGCCCCACAAGAGCTTGCAAAGAATATAATATGATTATTATACGGTTACATGCTACAGAAGCACGTTGCGCATAAACTACATGTCCCACAATGCATCTCAAATATGACTTTTTTCTCAGAATATGCATTTTTTCATAGAATTCCTTTTTCTCAGAATTAGATTTTTATTTCAAAATGTCACTTCTATTTCTTTTTTCTCCAGAATTTGGCTTTTCTTTTAAAATCATTTTGGGACATACGCACTGAAGAGACTTGCCCTAGACTTCTGCTTTCAGACGAAGTTAATTATGAAGTTATTACCCTATCCGATGATAATCCAATGCAGAGGCAATGATGTAATATAATACATTATTTTATATATATGATATATTTATATATGTATTTTTATATAGTCTTAAAGTTACAACCGGCCTTTTGAGTGCAACCATAATGCTGATGTGGCCCGCGATGAAATTGAGTTCGACACCCCTGATGTAAGGGAAGAATTCTCCACCCTAAAATAGAAAAGGAATGTATCTTATGATATGATATTTGTTTTATAATTCTATCTCAACCCTATCCTTTAAGAGCACCACCACGTTGTCCTTGACCCAGTGCAGTGCTGGCCTTCAGGACACATGTGTTGTTCAGCTTCTCATCTGCTTCTATAAACCCGTCTGCCGTGGGTACCACCAACACGTGCACACACGAGCAGACGCAGTAATTGATTTATTTAATCCTGAGTAGTGATGAGTCATTCCAGCCACGCTGCCTCTGTCGCTCTACAGAACGGCCCGCAGAAGGAATTGCATCTGACATTTTTGCAACCGTATTGATTGCTCGGTTGAAGAACATAATACAAGAGTTTGTGTTTGTCACACTACTTGTAAGCTGAGGGACATCAGTGTCGTGAGAGGATCCTTTATTTAATGACATCCGTTTGAAAGTACAGGAAGAGCCACAAGTTGATATGATATGCTTCACCAAGTCCATGTTCACTTGTATTATATAATATATATTTAAGTTGATTCCACTGTCTCCTACTAAGTGTCCTTTTGTAGTTGTTAACATGTAACTGGATTCAAATGGCAGTGTTTTAATTCTGGGCACATGTTCTGTCGTCACTTTTGAACTTGTATTGGACGTTGCAGCACTTTGTTGAAGTTCATCATAATGATTACAGGTATTATGATCGGCTCTCTCTCCGTCCACCATGTCTGCCATGTGTCTGCAGCCCCGTACCTGCTATGTGCTCCACACTGGGGATGGCCATGGTGCTGTATTTGTGGATGCAGTGGCAGCACCAGGTCAGTTTCTGGCTCTCCTCGCCCCCCCCTCCGCTGCCTTGCGAGTCCACGAAGTAGGAGCCCCACTGCTGGGACACGTCAGACGGAGCCTTCATGCCCTGCTCCTGCAGAGACAGAGACAGAGACACACACACACACACACACACACACACACACACACACACACACACACACACACACACACACACACACACACACACACACACACACACACACACACACACACACACACACACACACACACACACACACACACACACACACACACACACACACACACACACACACACACACACACACACACACACACACACACACACACACACACACACACACACACACACACACACACACACACACACACACACACACACACACACACACACACACACACACACACCTGACTGAGACTGTGCTCACATTCATCTGGGACATGTGCAGACCTGGTAGAAGGAGGAAGGAATTCCACCCTCAGCTACATAAACTTCAAGCTGGGGCTTTTCTGACGGCTGCATGAATCATTAGGTCTGAGCAGAGAGGGCAGGGGTACACACATCCTTCAGTCAAGGAGAAGTAAAGACTCCGTGTTTAAAGATACTCTGGTGAAATACTGACTACACTTGTTGACTGAAGTAGTATGGGCTTTGAAATGTACTTAAGTAAAAAGTAGCTGAACGACCAGCTGTTTTATAGAACACCTCCCTCATACATGGCCGTGGGTCATTAGGATGTCTCTGTTCTCAGTGGAGTCCATGTGGCTAACTTCGCCTGTCTCTCTCTGAAGCTAGTTGAAAGCAATAGTATTACGTTTCTACTAACCTAATACAGTTATGTCTAATTTGTTGACATAATACATTTAATTCAAGTCAACGTCTCAGTCCTGCATCTTCCTCTTCCCCAACATTAGCCCTTCTTCTTGCTGCTTCTGCCTAGCCTCGTTGAAATAGCTTCGTAGGCTAATGGCCCCGTTTGAAATAGCTTCGTAGGCTACTGGCCCCGTTTGAAATAGCTTCGTAGGCTACTGGCCCCGTTTGAAATAGCTTCGTAGGCTACTGGCCCCGTTTGAAATAGCTTCGTAGGCTACTGGCACCGTTTGAAATAGCTTCGTAGGCTACTGGCACCGTTTGAAATAGCTTCGTAGGCTACTGGCCTCGTTGAAATAGCTTCGTAGGCTACTGGTCCCGTTTGAAATAGCTTCGTGGGCTACTGGCCCCGTTTGAAATAGCTTCGTAGGCTACTGGCCTCGTTGAAATAGCTTCGTAGGCTACTGGCCCCGTTTGAAATAGCTTCGTAGGCTACTGGCACCGTTTGAAATAGCTTCGTAGGCTACTGGCCCCGTTTGAAATAGCTTCGTGGGCTACTGGCCCCGTTTGAAATAGCTTCGTAGGCTACTGGCCTCGTTGAAATAGCTTCGTAGGCTACTGGCCCCGTTTGAAATAGGTGCGCAATGACTAAACAATAATGATCATGCTACCAAATGCAGATTAAAACTAAAGTAACAAGCCTGTTTTGAAAATGTAAGAGGTACAAAGTACAGTAGTATTTTGTTAAACAGTAATAAGGAGTACAAGTAATAAGTTGTCAGAAAAATAAATGGTGGAGAAAAATCGGTTGAAGTATTAACAAAGTATTTGTACTTCATTCCCACCTCTGGCTCTGAGACTCTACGTTGTTAGCTATGATCACATGAGTTCTACACACAGGGCGAGGATGAGCGAGGGTTCGCCCACAGGAAGTGAAACCTCACGGTGAGAAATGTGTGCCTTGCACAAAATCAGCTGATGCCATCAGGAACTGCTCTATGGTATTCAGAGAGGAGGAAAACACATCTGAAAGGTTTAGATCATGCTGTCATGGAGATTGTACCAAATATATATAAATATAATATTTGAGAAGGGAGAACAAAAAAGAAGAAGGAGGAATTTGTTTCAGCAGGAAAAGCAGAACTAATCCAACCCAGATGAGAGGGATCAGAGACATCACGAACAGACTCTGCACTGCCACTGTATGCGTATGCTTATTTGAATCTGTGTGAAGGTTCTCCAACACATGACTCAAATAAGACTTCTCATCGTACAAGATACCAATTTAAAAAGATGTTTTCAGAACAAAGGAAATGTCGCAGCTCATTTACATTGGAGAAATAATTAAAGAGCATATCGTAATGCATTGAACATATTAAACGTTGACTTTAATCAAATGTACTATATCAACATAGTTCACATAAGTGTATTAGATTGGAACAGGGCCGTCCCTCCCTTCAGGAAGATCACGCAGACTGCGTGGGGCCTCACCTCGCGGAGGGGGCCTCACCTTGCGGAGGGGGCCTCACCTCGCGGAGGGGGCCTCACCTCGCGGAGGGGGCCTCACCTCGCGGAGGGAGCCTCACCTTGCGGAGGGGGCCTCATCTTGCGGAGGGGGCCTCACCTAGCGGAGGGGGCCTCACCTCGCGGAGGGGGCCTCACCTCGCGGAGGGGGCCTCACCTCGCGGAGGGGGCCTCACCTAGCGGAGGGGGCCTCACCTAGCGGAGGGGGCCTCACCTTGCGGAGGGGGCCTCACCTTGCGGAGGGGGCCTCACCTCGCGGAGGGGGCCTCACCTAGCGGAGGGGGCCTCACCTAGCGGAGGGGGCCTCACCTCGCGGAGGGGGCCTCACCTAGCGGAGGGGGCCTCACCTCACGGAGGGGGCCTCACCTCGCGGAGGGGGCCTCACCTGAGCTTATGCGGCGCGATTAGTGTGGCGCGGCATGGTTTCGCTGCTGCGAGGCTCCGCCAGCAGGAGGTGGTATTATGTCAAATTTTTGGGCATCATCATATTATATACCTCAGGAGCAGAGGTGAGAAGTACTCAGATCTTGTACTTAGTTAAAGTAGAAGTACTCAGATCTTGTAATTGAGTAAAAGTAGAAGTACTCAGATCTTGTACTTGAGTAAAAGTAGAAGTACCAGAGTGTAGGAATACTCTGTTACAGTAAAAGTCCTGCATTCAAAATGTTCCTCAAGTAAAAGTAGAAAAGTATTCTCATCAAATATAGTGAAAGACAGTAAAAGTAGTCGTTGTGC
Source organism: Pseudochaenichthys georgianus (assembly GCF_902827115.2). Lineage (NCBI taxonomy): Eukaryota > Metazoa > Chordata > Actinopteri > Perciformes > Channichthyidae > Pseudochaenichthys > Pseudochaenichthys georgianus. The sequence continues at coordinate 2,693,293 of NC_047526.1, read as the reverse complement.
AGATTGGGCCATGTCAGAATAATATCTATGATATGTTTTATAATGATTGATCATGAAAGTGTTCTCAAAGCTGGTGAAGGTGCAGCTAGTCTGAAGTACTTTGTAGACTGCAGGGTAGCTGGTGAAGGGGCAGCTAGTCTGAAGTACTTTGTAGACTGCAGGGTAGCTGGTGGATTTACTCCAGGTGGAACTAAAGTCTGATTCAACACTTGATTAGATTTCACACCATTCATCCAGATCTGTGAAGTAACTAGAGGGATTAAATACATGTAGTGGAGGAAAAGTACACGTTACCTCTGAACTGTAGTGGAGTAGAAAGTAGCATAAAATGGAAATACTACTCAAGTAAAGTAAAAGTATCTCAAACTTGTACTTAGGTTCAGTGCTTGAGTAAATGTACTTAGTTACTTCCCACCTCTTCCCAGGAGGGCTGCTCCCTTTGAGCTCTCTCACTGTTACTTAAAAAAAGGCTAAAATCGAAGCAGCAGAACCAAAGATATCACCTTTTTCATTTTACACATTTTTCTTCCTTGTCAAAAGCTGGCGTCTGCACTACCCACAATGCAACACGACCACAGACAGTTGGGAACGAGTGTTAGCGGCCGGTGAGGCTTCCAGCAGAGGAGCAGCAGTCACCGCTAAAGGGAAACAGCTGCTCCTCTGAACTCACCTCAAACTTTCCCC